>NW_024543873.1:9232500-9392500 GCF_018167655.1 Microtus oregoni
AAAATAAACAAATCACCATAAAAAAAATCAGTGGATAGCCAGGCGTTGGTGGTTGGTGGTTCACGCCTTTAATCCCAGCACTCAGTAGGCAGAGGCAGGCGGATCTCTGTGAGTTTGAGGTCAGCCTGGTCTACAGGAGCTACTTGTAGGACAGGCTCCAAAGCTACAGTAAAGTCTTGTCTCAAAAACAAAACAAAGATAGGGTCTTTCAATTGCCTAAAACACAGCTGACTGAGCCCAAGGATCTGCCTTTCTCTGCCTTCGCTCACTTTGGGATTATTGACTTGCACACCTGGAGCACTTTTGATTTTAAGGTCAAGGAAGGACAATTTTGCAAATGGTAAATCTCGTGGGCAGCTGTCCAGAGGAAGAGATAAGAAGAAAGCCACAGCCTTAGAGAAGAAGGAGCAGGTGAAGTTTCAAAGAATGAATAAGAGCCGGGCGGTGGTGGCGCACGCCTTTAATCCCAGCACTCGGGAGGCAGAGGCAGGCGGATCTCTGTGAGTTCGAGACCAGCCTGGTCTACAGAGCTAGTTCCAGGACAGGCTCCAAAGCCACAGAGAAACCCTGTCTCGAAAAACCAAAAAAAAAAAAAAAGAATGAATAAGGAAGCTCAGTTGTTAAGACAAGCACATTTAGAGATAGAAGAAAAGGAATTTTTATTGTTGCATTAGATAGGGTCTCTCTACATAGCCCTGGCTATCATGGAATTGACTATAAGGACCAGGCTGGCCTCAAACTCACAGAGATGTGCCTGTTACCCTCCAGTAAAGATGCTCATTGGGAAAAGAATAACAAACCAGACCTCCTTCTACCATCTCCAGCTGGTAAATCAACAATATTCTTGGAACTGTTGCCTTCAGGCCTTCTTTTTTCTAAGTCTGCCTCACCCATTCTCAGCATGCCCTCTCTGAAGAGATAACCTACCAATCATTTAGGAAGGGGTTTGGAAGTTTGGAAGGGGTTGGGCAGACGGTAATTTATGCAGGTTTTTTTTTCTGAGCTGGGTCATCAACCCATCTGAGTTTTATATGGATGCTGGGGATTGGAATCAGGTTCTCATGATTGCACAGCAAGCACTTTTAGCAACAGAATGGTCTTCCGTGGTAATTAAAGTTATGTTCTGTTTAGATTATTGTGCTTAAGAAATCTATAAAACAAAATTGCCTCAAACCTGTAATTCCTACTCAATTCTTACCCAAGGACCAGTAACTTCCTGGAATGCTGAGGGGCTGCTGTTCATATAAGATAACAGGCCAATGCTTCTGCTTCCATAAACAAGCTTGGTTGGTCCACCTGCAGGATGTGCTTGTTCAAATGTAAACTGGAGGTATTTAGGCAAGGAGTACATTGGAATCTTTGCTTGCTCCAACTAGACAAAGGCGGCAAGAAGTATGGAGCTTTGTGGGTTTTGTCTTTATAAGCACCTGACTAAGGTATTTTGGTGCCAATATTCTGGTAATCCTGGGTATGGATGTGGCCAGTGTCCTGGGTGGTACTTAATAAAGCTTGCTTCAAATTTGACTCAAAAATTGTGGGAGTGGTCTTATTCTCTTGTAGTTGGGATTAATATTCCCCAGCGCCAAAACAATGTTTTAAATACCTACTATGCATTAAGCATGTTGTTAGGCTCCTAAGGTTACAAAACTTAGTAAGGTTATTATCACAAAATATTACTGTTTTGTGGACTTTGGGGGGATGAGCAAAAGTGTCCAATGACAGACTGAAGTATGATTCCACCGAAGTCCAACTTGAGGAACGAGTGAGCTCATTGAACTTATTTCCAGAGCACAGGTGAAGCACTATTTATGGGAATATGGGTGATATAGAAGCAGCTGTATGACCCAAAAATATCTCACTTCAGCATGGATGATATAGCTTTGCCATAGCTGCATTAATGGAATTCTTCCCTCAGTGAACTGTTCACACTCTATATACCCTAACCTTTCCTGAAACTACATGAAATATGAGAAGAATTACATACAAGTTAGCAGAGGAGTACAAGAGGGAATGAATGCACTCTCAGGTGACACTATAATGGCTGTCCCCAACCCTTCCTCCAAAGAAGGAATGTTAACTATTTCAAGGATGACTCACAACTAGTGACAGCGACTTAGATGCAGATGGTCATATGAGTTATGCTTGGAATGTTCTACAATTACCTCTAAGCGCTACAAACTAGTGTATTCTTCAGACATGTTCTCAAATGATTAGGCCCTGAGACTTGCTCCTTTAAGACCCATAATGAAGTATAAATTGGGACGGGAGAGACAGCTAAACAGTTAAGAGTACTTCTTGCTCTTTCAGAGGATCCCAGTTTAATTCCAATAGCCCATATGGTGGCTCACAACCATCTATAACTCTACTTCTGGGGAATCCTAGACACTCTTCTTGCCTCCATTGGCACCAGGCGTGCATACGGTACACATACATATGTGCAGGTAAAACACCCAGACACACAAACTAAACAGTTTTGTTTTAAATAGTATAAAGTCTATGAGGGATGCACCAGGGGAGTGCTTCCCCAGTCCATTTCAGCAGGCACAGAAATTTTACTTTCCGTAATCTGACAGAATCCCATATTTCAAAAATCTAAGTCTTTTAGTACAAATTAATTAAAAAGTTCCTAGGAGAGAAGCAAAGAAACACCACCAAATTAGATCTGCCAGAAAAGAAGATTAAGAACGCCTGGCTAGACCGGGAAATGCACCTGCCTACCTTGCAGAGGAAACCAAATGAGCTTCCAAATTGCAGGATCTGTTACAGAGGAAAGAGTAAATGGCAGGGCTTCTACAGGGAAAGCTGCCTTCTCATTCATTTTCTTACTTGTTTATTTTTAGCTCCTATCTTTTCCTCACTATTCGTACCATTTCAGTACACAGAGAAAGGAAACTGTCTAGGACCAAGGAGAAGAGTGTTTCTAAATCTAAGTTTGTTCTTTCTCCCTAGCACTCTTAGGGATGGGCAAGAGCAGTATCACTTTCTGAATAATACCAGTGCCAAAGTTTCTGCACATTATGTCATTATGTCTCCCATGTTGTCTATAACATTAAATGTCCATACAGATTGTGAATATTAAATTCAGAGAGGTTAGGATATCTTATTGTGTGAAATGGAAATTTAGAATTTTCTTTTTTCAGGGACACATACTATTTGATTGTATTTTTTAGAATAATTTCTAGTGCAAGAAACAACCTACAGACCATTTCTATGAAAATAAATCTTTCAAAAATCTTAACTATTTTAAACAAACAGAATGGAGCTATTAGCATTTTCTCTTTGGAGTTACAATTTTTGTCATTTATTTTATTTGGTGTGTGTGTGTGTGGTATATTTGTGGTGGTGGTGTGTGTGTATTGCATGCATGGATGTTTGTGCATCACATGCATGTCTGGTGCCTGGGGATCAGAAGCCAAGGCTGGATTTCCCTGGAACTAGAGTTTTAACTGGTTACAAAACACCAAGTGTATGCTAGGAGTTCAGTCCAGGTCCTCTGTGAGAGCAACTAGTGCTTTTAACCACTGAGCCATCTCTCTAGTCCCTGTGGTTATTGACAGCATATTACTACAAAATCAGGAGACATTTTATAAAAAATTCACAAATTTGTATTCCAAGTCTACTAATAGTTCCAGGAAGGCATTTTGCACAGCTGACTTGGACTACATATGTACACATACTGAAATAGAAAATTGAAACATTAATATTATACTAATTGCATATTGTTTTCAGAATTCATATAACTCACTTGGGGGCCTAAATAATCCAAAATTTCCTCAACTTTTGAAGCGCATGGAGTTACAGACAATTACAGAGCATGAATTCCGCACCTAAAAAGCTGTAGGTTAATGGAGAATTAACTGTTCTTGCTCTTTATGCCTGTAGTCAAAACCGCACATTTGTTATATAACTTTGCCACAAACACTGTCAAAGAAAACTAGGCAATTTTTAGAGCTCCTTAAAAAGCCTTCGCTTTATAGTAAGGTCTTTTTGTTCAGCTTCATTTTAAAAAGTCGGTGATTCATTTTATTTACAATGGCATCCTCTTGCATAAGATTTTTTTCCTCTCCAACTGAATCACTGTGAGTTAGAAATCATTAGACCCAGATTTTCCATTTGTATATTGATAAGCAGTGAAGACACTTGAGGACTCCATCTTTTTCTTTATGAACGTAAACCAGTTTATGGCTGTTACCAACCCATGTGGGCACTGCTCTGCATTTTTTTTCTTCTAGAGTTTGCAAAGCCTTTCAGAACCTTACATTTGCATTGAGAAATTCAAATGCAAGTGACCATCCCCTTATCTATTATGTCTTGTGAATCAGAGCCAACTTGTGCAAATGGCAAGGTTGTTTGCCAGGTGGAAGAATTAATTGACCTGACAAGCTGGGCAAATGTTACCAGCTACTCCATCGACTGGGTTGGAGGAATCTTGTCTCCTCCTCTGAACAAATCCCATGTAGGATTGTTATAAACGTGATTGAATAAAAAAGGGGAAAGAAAATGAAGATATTTGGGTTGAAAGCAGGCCTTACGTGTTCAGTGAGAAGACATTATCTGTAAAGATGGGTAGTGTTTGTAGCATTCAATTAGTTAGAAATATTAAAGTAAACAAAGTTAAATGAAATAGAGATCTTCAAAATTGTCGCTTACAGGCACCGGGTGTGTTCCTTCCACAGTTGTTTAGGAAAAAGATCCTTAGAGTTTGTACCACAGACAACTCTTCAGCACTTAGGTGCTAACAAGAATGGATGATCAGAAAAGAAGACAACCCCAGAGAAATGTCCCCATGCTTAAAGGCAAAAGAGAAAGCCACTGAGTTTTATAGAACAGCAAGGATGAAAGAGGTTTGCATGACCAATAGAGGCACCAAGGTTCAGCAGAGGAGACAGAGCAACAACAGTGAAAACAAAAAGGAGGCAAAAACATCCCCTTGATTCCCACACTTACACCTTCCAATATAGCAAGAGCAGGTGAAAAAGACAAGGCACTCTGCCAGATCCCACAAGAGCCTGCTGCCACACAGGCAAACAGCGCTACAGGAAATAAAAGCTATTGCATGCAGCAGAGGCTGCACCAGACATATTCAGCAAACATGCTGTGGCTCCTTGCTCAATCAGATCTTTCCTGCACAGTAATTACCTGCTGTGTACTTGCTATTTCTGCCGCCCCCTTTATCCTTTTCATAAACACAGATTCCATCTACTATCATTTTCATCATCTTCCTGCTTTCGTAATTCCCTTGAACATTTCTTATAGTGAAACCCTGCGAAGGACAAGCTCTTTGTGCATTTCTATGTCTAAAATACGCTCTGCCTTTGAATTTGAACAATGCTTTCCTTACATTTGGTTTTGTTTTGTTTGTATGTTCGGTGGGATTTCTGCGTAGCTCTAGCTGTCCTGGAACTCATAGATCCTCCCCCCCCCCCCCCCCCCCGGCCTCTGCCTCCCGAGTGCTGAGATTAGAGGAATGCACTACCATGCCCCTCAGCCCTTTAAAAAAAATTAAAAAATTTATCTGCATGGGTGTTTCGTCTGCATGTATATCTGTGTACCATGTAAGTTCAGTACACGCTGAGGCCCTAAGAGGGCATCAGATCAACTGGTTGCATCCCACTGTGAGTTGTCAGGTGGGTGCTGGGAACTGAACTCCAATTCTCTGCAGAAGAGGCCAGTGCTCTTAACTGCTGAGCCACCCCGCTAGCTCCATGGAAGATACTTTCATTGACTATAAAAATGTAGGCTATCTAGGTTGTTTGGTGTTCGTTTGCTTTTGTATATAAAACATGCTTTTCTTCTAATTCTTGCCCACATATCTCTGATGAAAAATCTATTCCAGCATTCAGTAGTTTACACCTTTAATTCCAACACATAGAAGCAGAGGTAGGTAGATTTCTGGGGGTTCAAGGCCAGCTTAAACTACAAAGTAAGTTCCAGGTCTGAAGAGAGAGATCCTGTCTTTAAATAAAAAAATATAAAAACAAAACAAAATGAAAAGTCCATCTTTTTTTCATTGTATATAGTATTTTTTTTCTTCAACTGGTTTGCAATTTTCTCTCTTGAAGTATTCCATTTAAACAAATTTACTATATATATTGGTATATTTCCTCATACTCCTTTGTGGCTGGGATGTGTTGAACTCATCGAACTCAAACATATCAGCTATGAAATATTTCTGGCTACTATTCTCTTAAATATTTTGTTTACTCCTTTCTAAGATTATATGCTTATTGAGTTAATTGATGTGGTCTTTCAGTTCATTGGTCATATAAGTTATTTTGGGGTGCCTATGACCAAAATTTCTACCAAAAAGAACTTAAAGTGAGAAATTTTATATTTTAGCTTATGGTTTTAGAGATTTCAATCTATGGTTTTCAACTGCATTGATTATGGGCCCACTACAAAGCATAATATCATGGTGGCTGGAATGTATGGATGTTGTCCACATTTTGGGAGACAGAAGTTAAGAAATGAGAGTAAGGGAGCAGGAACTAGGTACAGCTTTCAAAGTATATCCTCTGGGATCTCATTTCCTCAAGGAGATACTATACCATAATGTTCTTGCCCTTCTCAAAACAGCATCACCAGCTGAGACTCAAATGTTTAACAAAAAAATTCATATAAAAACCAAAATATTTATATACTTTCTTTTTTAATTTTATAAACTTCTTGCTATGTTTCATTCTGGATAATAGATATTTATATGTCAGGTTCCCCAATATCTATTATTTGGGTCTCTGTTATCAATATCCTTAATACATTTTAAACCCCAGACATGTGTTTCATGTCCAGAAGTTGAATTGGCTCTAGCTTTTTACTTTGTATATCTGGAAGCTTTTTTTTTTAAGATTTTGATGTGGGATGTCCTTCTGCATGCTATGAATATGTCTTATTATTGTTGGTTAATAAAGAAGCTGATTTGGCTAATAGCCAAACAGAAAATAGAGCCAGGCAGGAAATACAAGCAGAAATAAAGAAATCTTTAGACTCACAAAGATGGGATAGATGATAGAGTATTATCTTTAATTTTGCCAAATAAAATAGACTAAATATTATAACTCTAATTCTTGCTTGATACCTGTTTATATGTACTTTTACAATATTAAAGGTAAACTCTTCCATTTTAATTAGACAGAAAAGGGGAGATGATGTGGAATACCCTTCTGTATTCTGTAAATATGTCTTATTACCATTAGTTAATAAAGAAATTGATTTGGCCAATAGCCAAGCAAAATAGAGTCAGGCGGAAAATCCAAGCAGAGACACAGGGGAAAAGAATTCAGAGAGGGAGGGATATCATCCAACTGCCAAAGGCAAAAGATGTCTGAGGATCACCAGTAAGCTACAGTCACATGGTGACACACAGATTAATAAAAATCGGTTAATTTCAGTTGTAATGGCTAGTTAGTAAAAGCCTGAGCTAATAGGCCAAACAGCTTGTAATTAATATTAAGAGTGGTTATTTGGGTTATTAGGTGGGAGAGAAATTTCCAGCTACAAGGTTTATTTTTACTTTATGTGTATGAGTGTTTTGTATGCATGTATGTCTGTGTAGCACAAGGGTGCTCTAGATGAAAGCCAGAAAAGGGTATCAGCTCCTGTGGAACCAGAGTTACAAATGGTTTGAGGCAACCATGTGGAAGCTGGGAATTGGACCTGAGTTTCCTAAAAGTGCAATAAATTCTCTTAACCACTGGGCCATTGCCCCAGACTCCCTGTCTAAATATCTAAATATATGAAATATACTTATACTGTTTTAATATCTTATCTGCTGGTTGATAATCTTTGTTGTCCATGAACAGAAACCTTTCCTTCTTTGTAAAAGTTTTAATGCCATTCTATTTTTAGGGAAGTTAGTGGTATTAAAGAAAACATTTCATTTGGGTGGCTTGCTTATAGTTTTAGAGGTTCTGTCCATTATCATCAGGGCAGGGATTATGATTATATTTATTGCAAAAAGCTGCAGTTACCCAAGGCTCAGGGAATCATGGGGATAAAAGGTAGAAAGGTTATAAGAGCCAGAAGACCAGGAAACCTGCTATGAGATAATGTCTCTTACATATGACAGAGAAGTTACAGCATAATACCTCAAGGGAATGATTGCCCAAACAAGGACTGAATACAGAAAACACTCACAGACATGCTAATGCAGAAGGGAACAACTCATGGAGTCTGTCTTAGCTATGCTTTTTACTGATGTGAAGAGACACCGTAACCATAGCAACTCTTACAAAGAAAACATTTAATTGGGATGGCTTGCTCATAGTTTTAGAGGTTCTGTCCATTATCATCAGGGCAGGGATTATAACAGCATGCAGGCAAACGTGGTGCAGGCAACTGGAAGTTGACTGTCACACTAAGGGAAGATTGAGCAAAAGAGACCTCAAAGCCCACCCCCACAGTGACACACTTCCTTCAACAAGGCCATACCTCATAATCGTGTCACTTCATTTTCTTTTAAACCACCACAAGTTTAAAGTCTTCCCCAGGGAGAAGCCCCCTAATTGGTTATCCAATACAAAGTGGTCAGCTTTGAAGTCATATATATTATATATGAAATAATATACATATATAATATATAAAATATTATCACACACATATATATATTTATACAAGCAACAGAATCAGCAGGTTGTATTTCTAAACCAATGCATTTAGATAGATATGAAACAATAACAATAAAAAAGAGGCCATAGATTTGAGAGAGAGGCATGGGAGGGGTTGGTGGAAGGAAAGTGATGGAGGGAAACGACATAATTTTATTTTAACTAAAAAAAAGAAAATTAATCCTTAAAAAGAAAAAAAAGCTGCAGTTACTCAATAATCTTTATTTATTAATTAATTTAATTATTTATAATTATTTTATGTTCATGTGTATGTGTGGGTACCTGCATATATATGTACCATGTGCATATCTGGTGCCACAGAGGTCAGAAAATAAGACTGTATCAACAGATACTGGAGTTACAGGTGGTTGTGAACTGCCATGTAAGTGATGGGAACTGAACTCAGGACCTCTGTAAGAGCTGTCAGTGCTCTTAACAACTGAGCCATCTCTCCAGCCTCCTCAGTGATCTTTTGAAACCTATGACACTAGCATTAAGTTCATGAATCATGAGCACATGAAAACACAAAGCAGTTGACACAAACAAAAGAAGTGGGTACCTATTGCTGCAACAACATGATGGAGGGTTATTATTGCTGATAACATTGATTGCTCTGTGACCGCCTCAAGATATAAGTCATGTATCCACAATACTATCCTCTAATTTGGGAAGTCCCTTTGGTCCTGGGGCTGAGACAGACCTAGTCCAGATGGGGAGGTCTTGCCAGTAATAACCATCACCATTTATATGTGTATATATTTTTAAATAGTTTTCATAGCTGTTCACATTTTATTTGATCTTTTATGAGTCTGGCAGACAGTAGAAAATTAGATATTGTCAAACCCAGACACAGAGAGATTAAATGATATGCCTGATCACATCAGTAGGGAGTATCAGAACAACGCCTGGCACTCAGGTTGCTGAATTCCAAGTACAAGGCTCCGACCTCCTATCTTGTGACTCATTAGTGGCCTGGAAAGATAGAACTGGCATATCAGAGCGAAGTCAGGGAAGTTAAACAAAGCAAGGGCTAGAATCCACTGCTGCAGCATTCCCATGGAAACATGGGGGAGTTGTCCTCTCCTAATATATTTTAATATAATGCAAAATCAGGCCCCAGCTGGATGGGAAAGCTTGTTTGCCTCCTCCGCCATCACGCATTATTCATGAGGAGTGACCTCACTTACATGTCACAGGCGGATTGTGATGACAGAAGCTCCTTTGGTGCTAGCACATAGAAGGCCCGCTTTCTTGTTGTCTACATCGGTCTACAGCCCCTGCTTTACATTCTTTTGCAGAGATTGTCACTCTCCTGTGGTAATGAGCTAAAACGGGCGTTTAATCACTGCAGTTATCCCTCATTTCCAGCAATGCCTTTATGTACCCAGCCTTGTCTTCTGCCTTCGCAAGGAATCGTGGTTAATTTGCTGATTCCAGGGCTTCCATTCCTCATTGTCCCTTATGCTTGGTAAGACATGCAGCTCAGGAGATGGCCATAGACTAAGTGATTGATTTCTCCATCAACTGATAACTGCTCTTATGTGAATGATCCAACGTTTGTGTTCTTGGAGTCAAACTAAGAGGAAGTCTGACTGGACTGCTCCGGATCTGTCTTTACCACTTCTTTCTATTTTCTTTCCCCATTTCTCTCCTTTAAAATGCTAGACGACACAGTAGAGAATCAAATTACCTTCCTGGTAGCCTGAAAATGTCTAGCTGCCAAAGACTTCTTCACCTTAAGAGGAGCCAGGAAATTTTTGACAGAAACTGTTTCTAAAACTGGACATCACAAAAGGAGACATCGATTAGGGAATTTTCTTCAGAAGGATGCAGTACTAATAATGCTGTCCAAGTTACTACGGTGAACTAAATGTTCAGAAAGTTTTCACAGATCTCGTCTGGTATTTTGAGTAATATCTGAATATTCTTGGTGGAGTCCTGTGGCTGTGCATACATACAACTGACTTGGTCACAAGTTTTAAAATATGTTTTCACCTAAACAAATACTCTAAAATAAGACAATGCCATTTGTTTTATGCAAAGACCGAGACAGGGTTTGTATATAACTAAGCAAACATTCTTTTGCAACGCTAAGGCTATTGTTTAGTAAGCACGGAAGGCACACAGCTCAAGCAAGGGTTGTCCTGAAGATTTCTGAAAACTGAACTCTTTCACCTAGGAAAGAACTTCTTTGCCTGACTTTCCCCTTCATGCTTCACCTTGGTTTCCACAGCTGTAATGGGAGGACTCTCTTCTTCCATTCTTGCTGGGGCAGACATTTTAGAAATGATTACAGTTGTTTTCTCATGGAAAGGAAGACACTAGCATCAGCTTTATGAAATAATATACTGGGGCTGGGGAGATGGCTCAGTGCTTCATAGCACCAGCTACTTTTCCAGAGGACCCTGGTTTGAGTCCCAGCACCCCAAGGCAGTTTAGAACTATTTAACTCTAGTTCCAGGTTCCTGACATGCTCCTCTGACCTCCACAGGCACCAGGCAAACATATGTTGCATAGACTTACATACAGCCAAAACATTCATGCACATAAAATACAGTTTTTAAATTAAATAAAAAAGAAACAAGATGTCAGGGCACCACCTCAATATACAGCACTGAAACTTCTAGGAATGAGAGACCCAGAGACAGAAAGACAAATATATAGATTTTCTTTTAGTTTTGAGAATTCTATGCATGTATAGAATTACATATTATCATACCTACCTCCTTTTCCACTCCAACTCCCCGATATTATCCACTAAGTCCCCATCCCAGCTTCATGCTGTAAAAAAAAAAAATACTAAGTGCAATCAGTGCTGACTGTATGTATATAGGCATGGGGCCATGTGTTGGAGCATTTTGGAGTATTGGAATCCTACCAGTGGCTACACCCTCAATAAAGAATAACACCATCACCCCCAGGATCTCCACTTCCAATAGCTATTGTAGAGATGTTTTACCCTTTTGAGGGACCCACCAGAAGCTCCCAAGTAAATTACACATGAAGACTTATTCTTACTTATGAATGTCCAGCCTTAGTTTGACTTGTTTCTTGACAGCTTTTCTTAAATTATTCCAACTATCTTTTGCCTCTGGGCTTTTATTGTTTTCTATTTCTGTATATCTTTTTTTTTACTTCTTTCTATGTGGCTTACTGTGCAGCTAGGTGCCTGGCCCCTGACTTTCTCCTCTCCTTGTTCTCTTGCTCCTCTTCTTCCTTGTTTCTCCTTCTATTTATACTCTCTGCCTCCCAGCTCTGCCTATTCTTACTCCTGTCTTGGTATTGGCTGTTCAGCTCTCTATTACACCATCAGGTGTTTTGGACAGGCAAAGGAGCATAGCTTCACAGAATAAAACAAATGCAGCATAAACAAAAGCAACACACCTTAAAATAATATTCCCCAACAAATAGCTCCTCAGGAAGGGGAAGGGCCTGGAGATCATCTACCCTATTTAGGCAGAGATTTGGTGTGGCTTAATTTTGTTCAGGTCTTAATATGGATAACCACAGCTACAATGGAGACTCGGCTATTCTGATAGCAACCAATTAAAATGATTATCTTTTATGAGAACTTAAAATGAGGAGACACTTCAGTATGTTAAGTGATGAAGTTTATAGCAATTTCCTACTCCACCTATAAAAAATATCACAAGCTAAGCAGTTTATGCAACATAAGTGTGGAATTTAACAGCTTCTGAGGACAGAAGTTTAAAAAGGATTTTACTGGGCTAATATCAAGATATCAGTAGGGCTGTATTCCTTTTTAAAGGCTCTCAGCAAAAAATTGACCCTTTCTTTCCCCAGAACCTAGAGGCTTCCTGCATCCGTTTGCTTGTGGACTTTCCAGCCTCAAAGCTGGAAATGTAGATGTTTCAATTCTTTCCCATGAACACATCTATCTGATTCTGCCTCTGCTTCCTTTCTGCTTTACTTTCTGTGAAAAGGTCGGAGTGGCTTGATTAGTCCAAACTAATGTCTTTAATACTACCTAATTAGCAACTTGAATTCCATATGTGTCCTCATCTTCAAGACACTGACGTCTTTGCAGGATCATAACACTGCCTCGTACAGAGGTGGCTTGTTTCAACAATTTCATTTGACAGATGAGACGCGAAGAGTAAAAATAAGTAGACTCCCTAGTTAATGATATCAGTAGCTTCAGAGTCACTCTGTTCCCTTTGTTACCATTAAAATCTAATAATAGCAATATTAGCAATGTCTCCATGAGGCCCTTCACATTCTCTTCAGTTCAGATTCAGTCTCTCAAAACCTCATCCATAGTAAGTATCTGATATTCCAGAAGTATATGTGCATGTACCAGAGTTAAAATGCTCTTTCCAATACCAGTTTTAAAAAAAGCCCAAGAACAACGTAACTCCTGTTGTGAATCAAGCCACTCTTGAGAGTACCATTGAGATTAGGAAAGAACATGATTTGGGCCATGTCTAACCCTTTATCCAGCAGGTGTTTTATGCTCTCTGTGGGTGTGAACCCTGAAAAGAAGCTGTGCCATTTCCCCAAAGCCTCTGTCTTAACACCTGTCCTGTGTCCTGACGATGCTCTCTCTTAATATCTCAGCAGAAAAATCTTGTTCCTGCATCCCAATCAAACTGTGCACAATTCGAGGTCGAGATCTGGAATTGGTCCACATTTCTACCTTTGTAACACCGAAACTGCACTCTTTTCTGTGATTTCTGTCTCCATTCTTCTCATCACTCCACCCACTCTTTCAGCTTGCTTTCCTTCATATTGGCATTTCTTCTCCAAGCTAGAACAACGCCTTGCCGAAATAAATGATGGTTTAATACTTGTAGATTTAGCTAATAAATGTATAAGAGAATGTATAAGACTGAGCTGGCAAGATAACCCTGTATCTATCTTATTCATTTGTCTAGTATTTCCGTGTGTGTGTGTGTGTAGGTGTTCCATGCATGTATGTCTGTGTACCACATGTGTTCCTGGTGCCTGCAGAGACCAGGAGAGAGCACTGACAATGCATCCTCTGGAACTGGAGTTACTAAGAGCTGTGAGATGCCACTCTCTTGGGCTGGTTCCACTCCCTGTTAGCAGTTTTCCTCAGCAGGTATCCCACAGCTCTGCCATCTCCAACATCTTGGGGTCTCCAAGGAAATCCAGGCTTCAACTTCACAACTTCATGCAATGACCTCTCTAGTTCTCTATTCAGGGACATTTCTGACACATGCCTGGCCTCAGTGGATTTCCTTAGGTGCAGAGGCAAAGTCTAAACCCATTTCTTTTATCCTTAACTCTAAAGGCAGAACCACATGGCTGAAGCTGACATGTTCTGCTGCTTGCTGAGACTGGAACGTGCTCCCCTTGTTCAATTACATCTTCACGAGCTGTCCTTCACTGCCTAAACTTAGCAGCCCTGAAACTTGCTCTGTAGACCAGGCTGGCCTCAAACTCAGAGATCTGCCTGAGTCTGCCTTCCAGGTGCTGAGATTAAAGGTGTGTACCACCACACCCAGCTCCAAACTTTTCTTTAGTTCCTTTTCCGTCCATTAAGCAATACTTAAAGCCTTTTACTGTTTTTCTAACTCAAATTCCTAATGTCCAAATTCCCCCAAATAAAAACATGGTCCGGCCTATCACAACAATACCCCAGTCCCTGGTACCAACCTCTGTCTTAGTTAGGGGTTCTATTGCTGTGAAGGGGCACCATGGACCACAGCAACTGTTACAAATGAAAACATTTAACTGAGGTGGTAGCCTATAGTTTCAAAGGTTCAGTCCATTATCATCATGGTGGGGAGCATGGTGGCATGTAGGCAGATATATGGCTGGCAAGGTAGCTGAGAGTTCTACATCTTGCAGGCAACAGGAAGTCAACTTAGACACTGGGCATTATCCTGAGCATAGGAAACCTCAAAAAGTGCCCCACAGTGACACATTTTCTCTAACAAGGCCATATCTACCCCAACGAAGCCATGGCTCCTAATAGCACCACTCGCTGTGAAATAATGGAGGCCAAAACATTTAAATTTCCGCAGCCATTGACCTGGAAGTATAAGATGAAATAAACCTCTTTTCTTCCCCCAAGATAGTTTGGTAATTGTTTTATCACAACCACAGAGAAGCCTACAAAGGCACCAGCCCTCATCATTCTATAGCTATAGCTAATGTTCCACAATCCCAGGGTAAAGCTCTTCTCTATGCCTTACTAGTTCACACACAGTTTGGAGCACATCTTTGTCCCTTCCATTTTTCTATGACCTATGTATCAGACATTTCAAATTCTAACATTTATACCATTTCCTTCATGAATCACTCCCATAGCATTCTGCAGGATTCTGTGGATCTCATGTTTATATCTTCCACGGGCTTGCATCTAATGTGAACTTACTAAATAATTGCCAATGTTGCAATAGAGCTATCTTTAGTCTCTATTATGATTGAATATCTTTATGGCTCTTAAATCAGCATGAGATTTATTTCTGGCATTAGGTTGTGCCAGAAAGAAGTATTTCCTATATCTTAGAGAAGATTTTTTTTTAAGTAAATGCTTTCCAGGCAACTGCAGGTTAATCAGAAAAACCAATTAACCAGAAGATCCATTCCTTGCTCTCAATTATACACACCAGTGGAAGGAGCGCTGAGGCAGATGATCTACAGGAGTAAATGATCAAAAACTCTGCCTACTGACTTAAAGGTACACCCCATACTCACTTTCCTCTTTTCAGCCTACTGCTTTGCTCTTCCTGGCTTCTTATTTCTTTTTGGCTTGGATTATACAAAAACCACATTTCATTCTTGGTGCACCTATTTATTTACCTGAAGAACTGTACTGGCCATCTACTATTTACCAGACACTCTTCTAGGCCCTAAAAGGAAAGACAGACAGACAGACAGACAGACACAGAAATGATGATGACATGGTACCTTCCTAAAAATAGATTTTTTTAATAAAAAATAATTTCAGTCTAATTCAACATTGATTTTTTTTTCTGTCCCAATTCACTTAAATTTGACACATTCCCATTAATTTCACTGGCATACAAAATAATAGGAAATAATAGCATGATGTACTAACAAAGTCATAATTACAAGTCAAGCATGCTCTGTAGTCACGGTACTTGTAGCTGAGGGCAGGTGGAGGTGGAACAATGAGTGCAAGGGTAGAACAAACACAACTGAATGGCTGGCTGAACCTAGATTAGTGAGGAGTCAAATACACCAAATTAAAACATTTGGATTTGATCCTGGAGGCAACAGTGAACTGGCAAAGAGAATGACATTGCTTGATGGCAGAAGTGGCTGTAGTCTTGGGAAGGAACTCAAAGCCTAGATTATCCATTTCAACCATGAAAAAATAGTCCACAGAGAAGAACTTTATTAGAACATTTAAATACTGTTTCTGGGATCTATAGGGAAGAAAAGGTAGAGGGTCAGTGGATATATCAACTACACTCCAGGGCAAGTCAACTACTATTGGCCAACACAAAATTGGCTTCATGTGATTTTTGTTTTGATTTTCTATTTTTTTGGTGTGTGTGTGTTTTGTACGCATGTGTGTGCGCACACACGCATGTGTTTCATTTTGATTTGCTTTGGTGTTTGTTTTTTTTTTAACCTTATTGGTTCTGCTTGTCTGTTTTGATCTTTTTTTTTTTTTCAGGGGGAAGGTTTGTGGACTTTTTTTTAAAGACCGAGAAAGGATGAACTTGGGTGCATAGAGTAGTGGGAAGCATCTGGGAGGAACTGTAAGAGGGGGAATAATTTAGTTAAAACATGCAAAAACAGGTTTAAATAACAAAAAATGTTTCAGCCCATGTTAAAGAAAAAATCATTTTCAAATTATTACTTCCCAAGGATTTATATCTGTTATCCTTGCTAAAGAAACAACAGAGACATATGTAGCTCAGTGCCTTCCACCTAGCAGTCCTACAGTAAATGCCTCCCTGAATCTATTAGTATGAGTGGTGAGGCTATATGAGAAGAAATAGTAATAAAGAAGCCACTATAGCTGAATTCCAAAAGGCTAACTGCTAGACTTTGTCTCTCTGGTAATCCCCATAAACAAAGTGACTTTTACACTCAGGAACTGAATGCAAATCAAGGTTAAATGTCTCTACTCTAAGCCCTACAGTGGCTCCCTGCTGAAATCAAGGTTAGGGTCTGACTTACAAGTGAAAGCTAAAAACATTTCTCATGATTTTATCCTACCCTGATTTTCCATCCTTATCTCCTAGTAATCCCCAAAAAAACCACATACGAAAATTATACAGTCCCCAAACAGCACTAAATAAATGTCAACCCCAGTGGGACCTTAGACTTGCTCTGTAATTTGCATTGTCTTGATTCTTCTGGAAATGGTGAAGTAGCCTATGCTAGCCAATTATTATAGTCATCTTTAAGAATGCAAACTTCATAAACACAGTATCTAGTTTGGTGATGGATACATTAAGCCAACTCTTTTGCCTTGAGTGATAACGTGGAATTACTTTTGAAATACCAAAATACAGGATTATAAATAGGCAGAGCCCTTGGAGCACTTGCTAAGCATATACTCATGTTCAAAATCAATTCTAATGATTTTTGTATATGCGCTTATCCCTCGGAAGACAATAATACATAATGGTGCTTGTAATATAAACATTCCATACTAATTGTAATGATCTGGAATATATTCATTCCTTTGAAATGTTCCAAGAAATAGTTTTAAGTTGCATTTATATTTTAAAGTATATCATAATAATGAGTCCATTTATTCAACTATTTTCCTTCCAAGTTAAAATTTAAAAGAAGTGTCATGCACTTTAAAACTGAGTATATACTATGTACCAAGTACTTCCATATGGGTCATATCTTTAGCACGTAAGTGTCTCTGATTATGTATTAGCAACTAAAATTTTAACTGAATATTCTTTGACTAAATTTCCATTTCATTTAAACAGTACTGTTGCTGTTTTTAGACAGGGTCTCACTATGTATCCCTGGATGACTTGGGACTCCTTATGTAGACCAGGTTGGGCTAAAACTTATAGATAAGTTTGCCTCTGCCTCCTCTGTGCTGGGATTAATGGTACGTAGCACCATGCCAGGTAAATGTTAATAAGTTACCTGGTCATTCGAGAGCTAAGTTGGGAAAATGCTCAAATCTGTTTACTTCTGTCTGTACCCATCACTACCACACTAATGGGCATGAAACACTGCCAATTTTTGCTGACAGAAATCTCCTTTGTGCTTTCTCATCTACAGCTGTCCCTTTCCATCTGCTACACACAGACCAGCAAGAATCACCATCTTCAAATGGAAATGGACATAGAGGAAATCATGTCATCTCTTGCTTAAAAGCTTATAGCAATATGACACCACATTTAAAAATAAAAATCAAAGATTTTGCAATGATTGCAAGGACCTGCATGATCTTCTTCAAGCTCTAAGATGGCTGCGTTCAAAGCCTGGAGAGCTAGTTGCAGTTGATTGCAGACTAAGTAGTGGCCTGATGCCCAGACAGCCAGATGAAACTATGACAGGTCATCTGAGAGTTTCTCGAGATATGGAAATAAACAGTCATGAGAGTGTAATTACCACACTGTAAATGAAATAAAGTTAGTCATACATGAAAATACTTGAGAAGAGTTTATTTTTAATTTGCATCTTCAGAGAGACTTACATAGATAGGTGAACCCCTACTGTGCTCTCAATGTCACCTCCTTTTCTCCTATTCAAAAATGTTGATCTTATAATTGTGCTACCTCCCACAAGCGCAGTTTCTATTCCACTATTTTCTGTGTGGAATCTCTGCACACTAATGATGCATGCCTTTAATCCCATCACCAGGCAGAGACAGGGGGGGATCTCTGAGTTCAAGGTCAGCCTGGTCTACAGAGTGAGTTCTTTGGCAGCCAGGGCTAAAGAAAGAAACCCTGTCTCAAGAAAAAAAGACCCCTCCCCTAAAAAGAAACAAAGTAAGAAACTTAATTTTCACCTGTTTATATGGTTATCTACCCTTGTCAGAGGAGGATATATGCCAAAGAGCTTAACATAGTACTGAAAGCTCAGCTTACAGCACAACCTTAATTTGTAGGCCTTTTCTATCTTAGTTGAGCACTTATGCATCATGTTACAACTGTTTCTGTGAAAAGTAACAGAGAAACCATTATGAATTTCTCTTTTCCTTCTTCACTTCGACAGATGATATATTCTTGCCATAGATCTTAAAAATTTCATCATTTTTCCCCTTTATGAATTTGGGAACTTTCACCCTTTCACTTAAAGGAACCCTGGGATAGCTTGTCTTCGGCATACCCAAATTTCTTCTATCACAATATTTGGGTTCAGGGCCCAGTATGAAGTAAACTATCATTGAGCACAAACTATAAGGTTGAAGTGATAACTAAGATAACAACCAAGTAAATAGCAGGCAGGTAACTTATCCAGCACAGATACCCTGGACAAATGGATGGCTCATATCCAGTGATTTCATTAAACTACTTAGGATTGAATGTATTTTAAAACACATAAATTGCTCATTTCTAGAACTTCATATTTAATAATGTTTGGAGCTTACTGGCCCTCAAGTAAGTGAAACAGTAGAGAGTAAAACCATGGATAAGGATGCCTGTTGCACTGATCTCTTCCCCAGTAACATTTCTCTGAAGAACTGTCTATCTTTCTATCTCTCATCACTATCTTATTTTCTTTTCAACCCGTTTGATTGGGACCTTTGCCCACCACCATTACCACTGAAACCGCTATGTTCAAAGTTCCCAGCAGCACTGGATATAGTAGTATCCAATAACTGCTCATACTCTGATTTTACTGGACATCTCAATAGCATTTCACATAGTTGGCAATATTCTCTTCTCTGAAACACTGCCTTAATACTATGTACTATATTACTCCTATTATTCCAATTATCCTCTTTTGCTTGATTTCTCAGTGTTTTATTGTCTAAAGGGTTAGACTGAGGTGACATTGTCTAATCTAAATTCCCTCCAGAAATCTTACATCACATGGATTTAATTTCAGTAATAAAATAAGGATTATCAAATTTGCATATTTAATCCACAGTCACTCACTGTGTTGATTTGAAAAAAAAAATGGCCCCCAAGAGAAAGTGGCACTATTAGAGGACGTGTGGCTTTGTTAGAGTAGGTATAGCCTTGTTGCCAGAAGTGTGTCTCTGTGGAGGTGGACTCTGAAGTCTCATATATGCTCAAGTCATGTCCAGTGTCTCAGACCTCAGATAACTTCTTGCTTCCTGTAAGTCAAGATGTAAAGACTCTCAACTGCTTCTTCAGCACCATGTCTGCCTGAACTTCATCCACCATGTCCTGCCATGATGATAATGGACTAAACCTCCAAACCTATAAACCGCCACCTCAATGAAATGTTTTCCTTTGTAAGGGGCTGCTGTGGTCATGGTGTCTCTTCAAAGCAATAGAAACCCTAAGACACCCCATTTCATCTATATTTGCATATATGATGCACACCTCAAATGTAACATATTCAAAAAGTCTCTTCCCCCTACGCACACATATATGTTCCAAAAATCCCCACTTTTCTTTCTCCCTTAATTCAAAAACAATTATCACCATACCTACATGATAATAAGCCCTAATCTATTCCTTTATGAATAAAGCAATCTCTAACTCTGTCTCTGTCTCTGTCTCTCTCTCTCTCTCTCATACACATACACACACACACACACACACACACACACACACACACACAATCAGTCCTACCATCCAGAACATAATGAAGGTGATTGAACTTCTCTAATCATTCATATCTAGGCTCCTCTCTTTCACCTATCATATAACTTTCAAGCCACTCTTTATTCTCTTTTCAAACACACTAACTTGTCATTGACCTGCAATCTCTACACTAACTCTTCTCTTCCTCCTGGTTTTCATATACCTATCTCCTATGTTTCTTTCAAGTGCTAGCTTGAAACCTACCTCCCACATAAAATGTGTCTCTGACTGTCCAAACAAAGACAGCCTTCCAGTTTCTCTCTGTGTACTGTCTTTTAATTCATTGCATTCCATGTACCATCTCCTGAAGCTTTCTTTTAAGAGTTTATTATTTTCAGAGAGTCCGGTTTTATCCCATGCTTTTTCAGTCCCAGTCCACCTCCCAATAGATTAGCCCCACTGTCGCAGTGGGTGGGTTCCCCCCTTGCGGTCCTGACTTCCTTGCTCATGTTCTCCCTCCTTCTGCTCCTCATTGGGACCTTGGGTGCTCCAATGTGGGTCTCAGTCTCTATCTCCATCCATCGCCAGATGAAGGTTCTATGGTGAACATGGCGGACAATGAGGGCTGATGAGAAGCCAAGGACAATAGCACTGGGTTTTGATTCTATTGCATGTACTGGTTTTGTGGGAGCCTAGTCTGTTTGGATGCTCACCTTCCTAGACCTGGATGGAGGGGGGAGGACCTTGGACTTCCCACAGGGCAGGGAACCCTGACTGCTCTTCAGACTGGAGAGGGAGGGGGAGAGGAGTTGGGGGAGTGGGAGAGGAGTGAGGTGAGGGAGAGGGAAATGGGATGCTGGGAGGAGGCGGACATTTTTTTCAATAAAAAAAGAGTTTATTACCGCAGCATAGTACTCTAGTGTGTATATATTCCATACTTTCTTCATCCATTCTTCCATTGAAGGGCATCTAGGTTGTTTCCAGGTTCTGGCTATTACAAATAATACTGCTATGAACATAGTTGAACAAATGCTTTTGTCATATGATAGAGCATCTCTTGGGTATATTCCCAGGAGTGGTATTGCTGGGTCCAGGGGTAGGTTGATCCCGAATTTCCTGAGAAACCAAAACACTGACTTCCACAGTGGTTGCACAAGATTGCATTCCCACCAGCAATGGATGAGGGTACCCCTTTCTCCACAGCCTCTCCAGCAAAGGCTATCCTTGGTGTTTTTGACTAGCCAGTTTGGATGTTCACCTTCCTAGATATGGACGGAGCGGGGAGGACCTAGGACTTACCACAGGGCAGGGAACCCGGACTCCTCTTTGGACTGGAGAGGGAGGGAGAGAGGAGTGGGGGGAGGGGGAGAAGGGTGGGAGGAGGGGGAGAAGGGTGGGAGGAGGGGGGGGAAATGGGAGGCTGGGAGGAGGTGGAAACTTGTTTTTTTTCTCCTTTTCTCAATAAAAAAATCATTCTAAATAAAAAAAAGAGTTTATTATTTTTAAGTTTTTGCACATGTAAATATTGTACCTTGACCATATCCCCTCTCATATCTTTCACCCTTCCTTTTTCAATTCCCCTTCCTTTTTATTGCTATTTTTACTCTGATAATTTTTTATTACTTTATAAATAATAGGAATCAAAATTTCCACTTCCTCCCCTCCTCTCACTTCCCTCCCACTCCCCCAACTCACCCTCCCCACCTCCAGTCCTATAGAAAAGCAGGGTACCCTGCCCTGTGGGAAGTCCAAGTCCCTCCCCTCTCCATCCCTGGGTAGTGGAGGAGAGGGTGCCTGAACTGGCCTTATCCCTTAGTCAGACTGATGAATATCTTGAATATCACCATAGAACCTTCATCTGGCGACAGATGAAGATAGAGACAGAGACCCATATGGGAGTACTTGACTGAGCTCCCAAGGTCCAGTTGAAGAGCAGAAGGAGGGAGAAGATAAGCAAGAAAGTCAGGACCATGAGGGGTTGGTCCACCCACTGAGACAGTGTACCTGAACTAATGGGAGCTCACCAAATCCAGCCGGACTGGGACTGAACGAGCATGGGATCAAACTGGACTCTCTGAATGTGGCTCACAATTGAGGCAGACTGAGAAGCCATCAATAATGGCACTGAGACTTGTCTCTACTGCATGTACTGACTTTTTGTGATCCTAGTCTATTTGGATGCATACCTTCAATTCCCCTTCCTATTTGTTTCCCTAGATAATTTTATTTCTCTTTTCATGTCATATATGTGTACATTATTTTATTTATCTATATAAAACCTAAAAATTCAAGGCAGTTAAGAAATTCAGGACTTGGTAGGGAAGAGCTCTCAACTGTCTACCTCTAGCTGAGGCCCCTTTAAGAGATATGACTACTAACAGAAGGTCAGTTACTTTTCTTTGGGGCACATGGTCACAGAAAGTTTATTCATACATTGGTGGATGACTACATATCCATGCACACATGTATCGCTAATTGGACACAGTGAGTAAGTGAATAAATTATAATAATTTATTATATTAACAATAACAAACAAGGTACTCCACATATTATACTCTTCTGAATAATAAAAGAAGATATGAAGTTGATAAGGAGATGTGTTGAATCCTGTGGGAGTTTGAGGGGGCAGTAGAGGTGAGTACAATCATGATATGTCTTATACATGTATAGAAATTTTAAATACTAAATAAAATACCATTAAACAATGGCAATGGGTTTTTGATCCTACTGCACGTACTGGCTTTGGGGGAGCCTAAGCAGTTTGGATGCTCACCTTACTAGACCTGGATGGAGGTGAGTGGTCCTTGGACTTCCCACACATCAGGGAACCCTGATTGCTCTTTGAGCTGATGAGGGAGGGGGACTTGATCGGGGGAGGGGGAGGGAAATGGGAGGCGGTGGCGGGGAGGAGGCAGAAATCTTTAATAAATAAATAAATTTAAAAAAATTAAATAAAATCTATAAATCACCAATCACTTGCTATTTGTTTTTATACATTTGCTATTGTTCATTCTTTCTCACCAAGAACACAGTAGAAAATACAGAGCATACTTTCCCTTGTTCAACAATATATTCCCAGTACTTATAACAATATTTAGCACATAACAGTTATTCAGAAATTAGTGAATTCATGGATGAACATGGGAGCATTAGATATTTAAGAACTGCTTGTCTGGTCCTACTAGCAGAAAGTAATACAATGGGCTAAGAAAGCTAGAAGAGAGTCTAAGGTTGAAACCCTGTGGACTCAAAACAGCATCTACCACAAAACTCAGGTATTAAGAACGAAGGTTACAGGAATGAAAGAAAAATAACCTTTTGGACTGATTCATAAGTTCAAATAATGATGGGGATGCTTAACTACTTCCCTGAGCACCTCAAATTCACTATCTTAAATAGGAGACCTAGGGTGAAACAGCAGGTGATTAAAATTGTGAGGAATGGCATGTTCTGGGGACAGAAAATGAGAGAGCATCCAGCAGATTGTCACTGAGTATGATGTAAGACACATCTTTGTGGCCAATGATTTCTTGGATGATTTAAATTGCCCAACATGGGTGTGAGATTCATTAGTGGTTGAAGACACCTAATTAAGTTGGTGTGAGGCCACAAGGAATCAGACCTTAATTATGCCTAACCACCTGCTCTCTCATAAGTCCAGCCAAAATTCAAGATTCTCCTTGGATTCTTGTGATTGTCCTACGGCTTCTGCTAACCCAATAGCCAATTGCTGACACCAACAGATGAACTGTCTCAGAGTAGGTAGAGTGTTAATCTCCAAAGGTTTTGAAGTATGAGCTACAATCTCGTGCCTCTGTCAACTGAGCTATAAAATGTTTCTTCCTTATCAAGGCATCTAAGTATGCATTATAAATTGAACACTTCCTCCACACACTGACATAGACAGTATATTGAAATCTTTACAGCCAAGAAACAAGAATTTAATAGGTTTTTTTTCTTTCAGCATGAAAGTGGCATGTGTAAGCTTGTTAAGCCTTTAATCCTTCTTACTTTGCAGAATCAATATTTGCATTTATCCTGAGACAAGGGAGTGATTATGATTATTTAACATGGAAGATATTTGATAGGGGTAATAGAGTTGAGCTAGGCAAAAATAAAACCTTAGATGTTAGATGCATTATAGTCAACTAGGCATTTTTGGTTTTGTGAATGTATTTTGGAGACTTCAAACTGCCATTGCACTAAACTGCCACCTATTCCTAAAGACCTTGTTTTGACAAGAACTGGTTGTTTAAATCCTTGAAATGCAAAACATCTTTCTGGAACCTCAATGATTTCCTGTATAAAAAGCAGTAAAAATATTATGAGGTACCCAATCATCTCTAAAGAACAAATGATTTTTCCCATGATTTTGCTGGTTGCTGTGGGTGATTGGTGCACTGTGTGAAGGTATATTCCTGTGACTGGCATAAGAAAAAGCTGAACAGACAATAACGAGGCAGCAGATATAGGCAAGATTTCTGGGTAGAGAAAGGAAGAGGAAGAGAAATCTAGGCACATGGGGATGCCAGAAAACACAGAGAAAAAACAGAAGGTACAAGATGGAAAGAGGGACAAGGCTTCATGATAGAACATAGATTAATATAAATGGGTTAATTTAAGTTGTAAGCACTAGTTAGCAGCAAACCTAAGCTAAGGCTGAGCTTGTATAATTAATAATAAGTCTCCATGCTGTTATTTGTGGGCTGATGGTCCTGAAGAAAAAGTACTTCTATTGCTGATCATATATTATTATCTCCATTTAGTTTTGATGTAAATTATCACAGGCCATTGGCATGCATATGCCTCTTTCAAATTTGCATATGACTTCTTCAATGAACCAGTCTAGCCTGCATGCAGATAATTTGAGGGTCACTTTCCTGTACTCTGACAGGTTCTCCATGGCACACTTGCACTATAGAAAAATATCATACAATATTGCATACATTGTGTGGCTTCTGTGTTGTCTACTCATACCCGATTCTTAAGGAGAAGGAGACAAATATTTTTACTTTCATTTTTACAAGATTTATTAATTTATTTATTTTATTCTTCTATCGTATATTATAGCCCAACTGCAGTTTCCCTTCCCTCACCTCCCCTAGTCTCTCCTCTAACTCCTTTCTCCTCCAGATCCACCCTTCAGTTCCATCTGCCCTCAGAAAAGAGCAGGCTTTTGAGGGATATCAACCAAACATGGCATAATATGCTACTATAAGACTAGGTACATACTATTAAATAAAAGCTGGATGAGGCAACCCAATAGAAGGAAAAGAGTGACATAAGTAGGCAATAGAGTCAGTGACTACTCCTGTTCCCAGAGTTAGGAATCACACAAGAACACCAAGCTACTCCACGGTAATATATATGTTGAGGACCTAGGTCACACCCCTACAGGCTTCCTGATCTCTATGAAGCCCCATCAATTTATTCTGTGTGCCATGTCCTCATGGTGTCCCTGACTCCTCTGGTTCCTCTGATCCTTTCTCCTTCCCTAGGACTCCCCAATGTCTGCTTAGTGTTTGACTGTGGGGCTCTGCATTTTCTCCCATCAGTTGCTGGATGAAGTCTCTCTGGTCTGTTTGATGACAATTCTGCTAGGTTCTGGTCCCAGAACACACTGAAGGCAGGTCAAGTCATAGGTTGAAGGTTTTGTGCCTGTGCTGGTGTCCCAATCCCTCCAGTTGAGGCCTTGCTTAGTTATAGAAGATGGCTGGTTCAGGCTCCCTGTCCTGTCAATAGGACAAAAAGGCAGTCTGCAAAACGGGAAAAGATTTTCACCAACTGTACATATGATAGGGGGATAATATCTAAATATATAAAGAACTGAAGAAACTAGACATCAAATAACAAAATAATCCAATTAAAAATGGGGTACAGATCTAAACAGAGAATTCCCAACAGAGTAATAGCAAATGACCCAAAGATATTTTAAGGAAATGTTCAACCTCCTTAGCCATCAGGGAATTGCAAATCAAAATGACTCTGAGATACCATTCTACACCTGTCAGAATGACGAAGATCAAAAACAAAAATATGCTGGCAAGAATGTGGAGCAAGAACATTCCTCCATTGCCCATGGGAGTGCAAACTTGTACAGCCACTTTGGAAATCAATATGGCAATTTCTTAGAAAATTGAGAATAGATCTATTTCAAGATCTAACTATACCACTCTTGGGCACACACCCAAAGGATGATCTACCCTATCGCAAAGACACTTGCTCAGATATGTACACCACAGTATTATTCATACTAGCCAGAACCTGGAAACAGCCTAAATGTCCCTCAACTGAAGACTGGATAAAGAAAATGTGGTACATTTACATAATGGAGTATTACTTGGCTGTTAAAACTATGGTATCATGAAATTTTCAGGCAAATGGATGGAAGAAGAAAAAAACATCCAGAGTAAGGTAGCCCAGACCCAGAAATACAAACATGGTATATACTCACTTATAACTGGATATTAGCTGTACAGTAAAAAAAAAATAATCATGCTATGGTCTAGAGATCCAAAGAGATTAAGTAACAACAAAGAAGGCTTAAGAGGGGACTCAACAAACTCCTTGGGAAAGAAAAAAAGGTAAGATTTTATGGGTGGACTGGGGGTGAGTGAGGGTGGGAAAAGAAGGGATCAAATGGGGGGAGTACTGGAATTTTAGTGCATTTGGGAGGCAAAGACGACACATAGTAAAAAAAGAAACTCCATGGAATCTATGAGACTAATCCTAACAACGACTCCTAGTAATAGGGGACAATGTGTTTATAAATCCTTGCATGACACATGACATGTAGACAGGCCCATAAATGTTCACTGAGCAAAATAAATTTCATAGAAATTATCATCAACTTATGCCAGTACTAGTGGCACATGCCTTTAATCCCAACACTTAAGAGGCCAAGGCATGTGGGTCTCTGAGTTCAAATTATATAACCTAATTTATTTGATCCAAGAATCTCCCACACAGTTTTATTCACAAATGACATCAAGAGTAGTACTGAAAATTAGTAACATTTCTAACTAATTTGTTCATCACATGGAATC
Organism: Microtus oregoni; assembly: GCF_018167655.1. Classification (NCBI taxonomy): domain Eukaryota; kingdom Metazoa; phylum Chordata; class Mammalia; order Rodentia; family Cricetidae; genus Microtus; species Microtus oregoni. The sequence goes on from NW_024543873.1 coordinate 9,259,813, forward strand.
AGCATTCCTTGGGATATTAATCAGCTTGGAGAGAGAGGACCAACAATCCTGAACCCGATTGTCTATATTTGCTCATAAATTGGGTTCACAGGCTGATGGAAGAGTGGAGGATTGGAGTAACACTGAGGATGTAGGACTACAGCTGAATCTTGGAAAAATCAGTTTGGCAAGAAAGAAAGGATAGCAAGTTGAGGGCACAATGCAAGGAAAGGAAGGCCAAGTCAAGGGAATTGATGTAGCACATCATATTAGACAAGGGGCTTATTTTGCTAGGCAATAGAAGGGACTTGAGTTCCTGAGTAAAGAACACAAAGTAATAAAGGACACCAAAGAAAGAAAACAAACAAACAATATGATTTTGTGGAAGAAAAATGTGAGATGGAAAAACTATAGGAATATATTCCTAACCACTCTTTATGAAAGACACTACAAGAAAACAACTATGTTAATTCTTGCAGAAGACCCCACATGAGAAATTTCTGCAGAAAGGGATGGGGGGATAATCAAAAGACATTGTATACAGGTATAATATTTTTCAAAAAATAACTGAACTAAATTTTGAAGAAGTGTTCTCTAGTATCTTTTCATCAGATAGGTTCGTTTGTAAGATATAACATTAAGGCCTTACTTGGGTATAGAGTAAGTGAAAGGCTATAGCTTTCCAGTGGAACAGGAAGAAGAACTTCAACATTGTTGTTCAGTGCAAAACTTTCTCTGAGAGATGGCTAGACTGAAATATTTTAATAAGTGTACAGTGTCTGCCTTGTTTCCTAGTCTATCAATGGCATACAGTAGAGTCACTGTTTAAATTTCCTTGACTGTATTGGCTACTTTTCTGATGCTCTGACAAAATATCACTGTAGTGTGGAGTGACAGGCCTCTTCCCGCCACCCGGTTCCCGCACCGGCTAGCTTTACCCGAAATAATTACACGGAAACTGTATTCTTTTAAACACTACCTGGCCCATTAGTTCCAGCCTCTTATTGGCTAACTCTCACATCTTGATTAACCCATTTTTAATAATTTGTGTAGCCCCATGAGGTGTGGCTTACCAGAAAAGATCTTAACCTGTGTCTGTGTCAGGTGGGAGAATCATGGCGACTGCCTGACTCGGCTTCTTTCTCCCAGCATTCTGTTCTGTCTACTCCACCTACCTAATTTTCTGTCCTATTAAAGGACCAAGGCAGTCTCTTTATTTAACCAATAAAATCAACACAAAACAGAAGACTCTCCCACATCATACCACGATCAAAGTAACTTACAGAAGAAATCATTTGCTTTGGCTTATGTAACATGAGGGCCTGCTTGTTGGAATTTCTGTCCTGCCCAGTTCCCCACAGCAAGCAAGCCCCAAACAAAATCACACAGAGAGCTCCATAAGTTATAAAACTGATTGGCCCATTAGCTCAGTCTTCTTATTAGCTCTTGTAGCTTTTATTAACCCATTATTCTTATCTAAGTTAGCCACATGGTTTGATACCTTTCAGCTGGGCAGGTTACATTTTGTTTCTTGGTGGTCTGGCAGCAGAGAGACAAATGGGCTTCCTGCTTCCCAGAATTCTCCTGTTCTCATCGCCCTGCCTCTACTTCCTGTCTGGATGACCTGCCTATACTTCCTGCCTGGCCAATCAGTGTTCATTTAAAACATGATTGACAGAATACAGACAATTCTCCCCCACCAGGCTTATACTTCCAGAAGGTAGTGTGCATGATGCTAAAGAGGATGCATGGTATCACATGGTTGTCATGGTGGAGCAGAAAAGGAAGCTGAGAGCCCACTTCTTCTCAATAGCAAGCAAGAAGAGAGAAAGCAAATTGCAAGTGGGGCAAGGCTTTTAATCTCACAGTCATCCCCCTGTGATATACATCTTCTATCAAGGCTGGACTAGCTAACCCTCCCCAAATAGTACTATCAACTGGGAACCAGAGGTTCAAATGCCCAAGACTAGGGAGAACATTCATCATTCAAATGAATCAAAATGAATAGTACCGTGGAAGTTATAATAGTTATTTATGCAAAATTAACAATGAACATACATATTTTACTAATGTTATACAGTGCATATAATACACAGTAGGACTGGGTGTTGTTCATTGGAGATGAAGCCAGAATAAGATTAAACATTTTGACTTAAGAAACACAGTGTAATTGGTTGAGAAATCTATTTCATAACTGTTCCATATAATATCCATATTATTATAACCTGAGACCATTGCATTTCTTTCTTGCTATATATCTAATAGGGGAGATACATGGTATATATAATTTTCATTTTAAGGACAATTGCAAATAGTGATAAATTTTAACACTAGCAAGCATAATGGTCTTCTATTGCCTTATATATAGGCAGGAGACCAGAGAAAAGCTGACAGAGAGGCTCACAAGGCCAGGCACATGAAATGGAATTCCATTGGCCTATGTTAATGAGAAAAGTAATGATAGCCTTGAGATAGTGGAACTTCGAAAACCTTGGCTGTGTCACTTGTGTATCAAGCAACAGATGAAGAAAAATGTTATCCTCAGTTCAAGGCTCAGAAAAGTTTTACTTAAGAGGACCACTAGGATACCCAAATTAAGGTTATCAAAGAAAGAGATTTAAGGTAGCCTTTTGGGTAATTAGGAAGAAACTTTTGGTTCAATGAAAGCAGCCACATTCATTTAATACATTTTTATTAAGCATATATCATATGCCAGGATCTGCCTAAGTTGTGTTTTGCGTGTGATCTCTCTCTGTGTCTTTTCCCTGCCATGCTCCTGGCCACCGAGCGCAGCATTCATTAAATGTGGGCATTTTTGATTTGGTCTAATTTGGTTTGATCTGAGTTCCTTGAACCAGTGGAGAGGCTCGTCTTAATAAATATTCCTAACACATACAAAGCCCAAGATTTATTTATTACATACTAGACTCTGTCAAGATCTAAAACTATAAATCATTTCCATTGAGAAGATGGTAAAAAGACAAACATGGAAATGGATAATATTCATTATGGACCCATTATCAGTGCCATTAGAATGTTTTCTATTGATGTCTACTATTAAGATAAAGAGACATTTCCCCATGCTCACAGCACGGCATTTGTGCATGGATAAACCCTGTTGCCATGTTCATAAAAACAAAACCTAGGAGCCAACCTAAAAGTCTTTCAATGCTGGGATGTATATGTAAACCTATAATAGGGCTATACTGTGAACAAAAATTGAAAAGAATGTGAAAAATATGTACTGTTTGAAGTAGATTTTTTGTGGAACATATGACAAGAAGATATAAAGCAAATATACAAACAATGTCATTGGCTGAAGAGAGAGAGGAAGGTTGGCTATGAATCAAAGAACATAAAAAGTGTTAAGGCTACAAAAAAAGCAAGAAAATTTATTTTTCCCTTATTGTTTCCAGAAAGAAAAGCAGTCCTGCTCCCACCTTAAGTTTATCCCAGTGAGATTACATTAGAACTATAGAACTATAAGATAATAACGAAATCTTACCTAAAGCCATTGACTAGGATGGTAATTTGTTGCAGCAAGATTAAGAAGCATAGACAGAGGGATGGGGCCAAAGTCGGGTCACAGTGGGATGAATGGTGACTGGGAGGTAAGAAAACATAGGTGATGAAGAAGCCTAGCTTACTCAAAAATTTATTTCATTGCAATTGAAAAGAAAATACTAAGAGAAAGAGCACAGAGGTTTGTGGGAGAAGTTTAACAACCATTTTTAAAGAGGGGAGATATATGGGCATACTTAAATGCTCATAGGAAAAAGGTGAGGAATGAAAAGCAGACAAAAGACAGGATGATGGTAGAAGAAGAGTCTTGGGAAAAACTTTGGTGGAGACTAGCAGAAACAATAGGATAGTGAGAAATATAAAGTAACTGAATTTCAGACGACAAAAGGGAACTGAGGGAAGAGTGGGGGTGGGAGCTTCCAGACCTAGTCTGATGGAAGAAACACAATACTGTCATCCCATATACTCCTGACAGCTAAATTTTTCTTAAAGGCTTTGAAAAAAAAAGGAGTAGGTGTAGTAATATGGGGCGGCAGGGCTGCGTTCCCCACACCCGGCCGCCCACATTTGGCGCCCAGATGTGTGAACAACTAAACCCACTTAAAAAACCTGAGAAGGCATAAAAATAAGGGAAAGAGAGTTTAACACAGATTTTTGCTGTTTGTTGGTGGCGTGCTGTAGAGAGATTTCCTGATTCAGCAACAGTAGCAGAAAAAAGGCTGTGTCATTTTAAAGCGCGACTTCCTGGGGCTGTGCCGCCATTGTGATCTCTGTCTGGCTCCTGCAGGAGACAGAGCTTTTGAATAGAGCATTTGGAGTAAAGTGCTACGATTTGTTTGATGGCAACTAGACTCGCTGTGTTCTCGGGTCTGCTCTGCTTGCTAGAGGCAAGCGGGAGCCTCATCTAAGAGAGGCTTCCTGACTCAGCTTTAGCTGCAAAAGCCTGCAGCTCATTAAGAGGTCCTGCCACAAAACACTTAAACGGTTAAAGCTGAACGCATGCTTTTCATTTTTCAGCTGTAGCAGGAAAAAAGCTGTGCCGTTTAAAAATGCCAGCTTTCTGGGCTGTCCTGCCAGGGCAAACTCTGACTATTTGAGGCAGGAGGGCCGGCTACCAAGAGAGGACTTGAGTGTTGTCTGTTGTAGCTCACTTGCTGGCAGGGACCTTGAAATGCCATACAGTTGTTGCAGTAAACATGGCTACAGCCTGTATATCCGCCATGAGGCTGGAAAGCTAAGGAATGGACTGGATCTAGCTGGCAAAGCCACGCCTTTAATCCTACTGATATTGCTTGGTAAATTAAAGACTCATGTGGTCAGAAAAAGAGAGATATACAGTAAAGAGAGATTCAAAGACAAAGAAAATTTTTAAATGGTTTACAGTGTGTTAAAAATATATGCAGACTAAAAGTTGAAGTTCTTAAAGTAAAAAACATAAAAAAAGGAAGAGAGTTGTTGTGTGTGGTAGCACACGCCTTTAATCCCAGTGCCTAGAAGGCAGAGGCAAACAGAACTCTGTGAGTTCAAGGTGTACTAGTTTACACCTTTAATCCCAATGCCTGGGAGGCAGAGACAGGCGGATCTCTGAGAGTTCAAAGACAGCCTGGTCTACAGAGTTACTTCAGGTCAAAGATACAGAGAACCTGTCTCAAAAAGCAAAGAGTTAAAAGTAAAAATAAACAAAATAGACGTTAAAATAAAACGAACAAAGATGGAAAATACACAGAGAATCTTGATACTGTATGCTATTATGCTCTCTTTGAATTGTTTGAATGCTGAGGAAGGAGCAACAGCTGCTAAAAGATATTTATTTATAAAAGCTGCTGAACTAGTCCAACATAGATATTTTGAATTTGTATCTAAGGATATGATACTTTGGAAAGGAGTTTCTTATTTTATTTTCACAGAGGATGAGAGGCTGTTCATTTCTTCTATTCCAATTTGGTATGATGGACCACGCCCTTCTGAAGGGTTGCTGTGAGCATCTTCAGAAAATTGCTTCACTCAACTGCCAACTGAGATGAAACTAGCACACAGTTATACCATGAAAGACCTAATTAACGACGCCCCCATTCAGCAGGAAGCAGTTTGGAGAGAAATAACTGCGCCCATATTCCCAAAAAATGTTTATAAACGTCCTTTTACATTAAAGGGGGATATGATATAGATATGAATATTTTGCATTAGTATAGATTTTGCTTTATTGATAGAGATTTTAGGCCAATTTATTTTCTAGATGTGCATAGATATATTTTAGATAGACATTCTTCATGTTTTTCAAAGATTACAGAATAGGACATTTAATGTTTTAATAACTTAGGACTTTTCATGACAATGAGACACTCTGCTCCTGGCAGCACCAATCTACTTCAAGAGGAAGATGGGCATCGAAGAGGATCCTTATGGAGTTTGATAGCCATTTGGGCAAGAAACTGCTCTTGCCTGGACTGTTGCATAAACTGGACACAGAGAACCCACAGAGAGAGGACTACTGAACTTGCCTAAGGTGAGATGATCTTTCGGGGTTCCTGATTCATGAAAGAGTCTGCGAGACATTCTGCAGGACACAACAGATAGTGACTGAACTGAATTTGAATTTTTCTGCTTTATGGAAATGTCTCCTGGATACCATGGGCCTGAAGGCTGAGGATGGATGCCCCAACGGTACAAAAGAACTTTGGGTGACTGTCCAGGCAGCGAGATGTCTTTGTCATTTCTAGAGTTTGAAGTTTCTTAGTTCTTCTTTACTTAGGTAATATTATATCTTTCTGGAGTCTTTGATGGAGTTAAGAATAGTTAGTTATAGTTATAGTTTTCCTTAGTTATGATAAAGATTGTTGTAACTTTTACTTGATAACTGTTTTGTTATATGTAATTTTGCTATGTTAAAGCCTTTTTTTTTTTGTTTAAACCGAAAAAGGGGAAATGATGGAGGAAGGTCATTGGCTAATAAAGGCACTGCCCTGGCCCATTTTATTGGTTAGAGGATAGGTGGGAGGAGTAAACAGAACAAAATGCGGGGAGGAAGAGGAAGTGAGCTCAGAGTCTCGACAGCTCTCCTCGTGGGAGCAGACGCCTGAGAGAGACGCCATGCCCTGCTCCCTGGCAGACACACGTGATGAAGCTCGGACCCAGAATGGACTAGGCTAGAATCTCCCCGGTAAGCGCACCTTGGGGTGCTACACACAGATGATTAGGAATGGGCTAAATTAATATGTGAGAATTAGCCTAGAAGAGAATGGGCCAAGCAGTGATTAAAAGAATACAGTTTGTGTGTTGTTATTTCGGAGCATAAGCTAGCCATGTGGGCGGCCGGGTGTGGGGGACGCAGCCCTGCCGCCCCATATTACTACAAGTAGGTGATTTAAGTTCAGGGAAATGAAGTGACTTGCTAACAATCACAGAGAGATTTCTTTAAGTCTCCATTTCCTCAGCTGTGATGTAGTAAATGTGACAATGTGTAACTGGAGTGTCTGTCACACTGCCATTATACTCATGACAGGATAACGAGGTGCCTCTAATAATCTAGTTATCTAGGGTTTAGAAGCACAGTATCTAATTAGACAAGCCTAGGTTTGTGTCACAGGTTTGCTATTTACTAACTATAGACACGGTGGCTACGTAATATCTACTATATACACATCTTGGCTTCAGCTGTTTCATCTTTGTTATCATGCCACAATAAGTACCCTTAAAAATCATACAAATGCCAACTCTGAGACTAAGAACTGAATATCTCAAATCACCTATATTCAGGAGTGATAAATGCTAGAGGACATATAGTATATATAACTTCTGTTCCCCCAAATTCCATTTGTGTACACCCTGTTGTGTGAACAAGATGGAGAGGGTACAACAGCTAACAACTCATTTTCAGCTATCAAAGGACCTACACAAAATTGAACAGAAAATTCTGAAAAGATTATTTTTCCCTTGATGACTATGTAAATATTCATGCCAGCATTTGATGATGGTACTGTATTTGAATAAAAAAAACCACTAATTTTTTTTAATCAAGTCAACCATCATGTGCAACAGACATAATCTTTCCTTTCAGAGGTTTCTGAGTGGATGATGGGATGTTGTCTGATGTATCAGTGATTGCGTATTTACTTAAACAGTTAAAATTCATCTCTTCTTTTCATCATTTTGAAGGGACATTGATTTCAATAAAAACCTCTAAAAGAGAAGAACAAGAAATTTAAATTCACCAAGTAAGAAGGAATGGAAGAAGGCACATAAAGTTCAAGGGAAGTCAAGAGGGGAAATGTGGAAGGGTTTAGTTGCAATGATTGCCTGCACACTCAGTTGGGTTGTCAAGATTTTGCCTCGTTTGAAGACCACACAAGTATACTGTCTGAGAGTGACAGCAGGGCAATATGATCAAAGAGTCTAACAGGAGAGTCATACAAAGATATCCCCCATTGCTTCTAAAACACCCCCAACTCTCACCCCACTGCCATAATATGCACACTCTACCTCCTGAAGTAGCAGAGGAAGAATGGGCTGTTCCTGAAGTATTCTCACAGGGGCCAAGAAGAATCTCACCATCGCAGAAAAATCTTTTAAGCCTTGCTTATTTCACACAGACAGAAGAAAGACTGCCTGAGAATATGGAGTCCCCTTGGGCGACATTTCACCCTCCAGTGCCAGTGTTATTTACACATGTGGGCTAGTCAGTAGCATGGTTCTCTTTTTACAATAATAAAATAAAATAGATGAGCACCAATTATGCCCCACTTTTATGGAGGGTTTTCAAAAGAGGAAGAAACAGAACTTTTTTGTGAGAATCTCAAGACTATTTTCCCTATGCCACCTCCTTAAAGTTAAGTTTAGATGGTTTGTTTCAGGCTGAAATATGGTACCTCTCTCAGGATTAGTTAGTAAAGGAATATGCACCAACAATAAATTATCTTAATTACCCTACTTGCAGGAGGATCCCATATTTTACTTAAATTCATATCAGCATATGCCTGAACACCTTTTAAATGGCTTTGGAAAGATCTATCATAGCCCCTGAAAGCTACACAACACTAAAAATTACCTTGCATAAACTTCAACTGAGGTGATCAAACTCTAAATTTACTAGCCATCCTTTCTCTATAGTACTGTCTTGAATTAATAGAGTGTCACCCCCACAAAGAGCCCAAAGAACTCTACAGAAGAAAACATTCATCCACCATACTCATGTGATCAAGGATGGCACAAGAATGATTATCCCCATTTTATACTCAAAAATAATAAGGAATTGGGATGTAAGTGATGTGCTACACATAATGATGGAAGCAGGAAAGTAAGGCTTACTAACTTGATAGTTCAGAAGACTAATGAACTGACACAAGAGTGGTACTGGAGTTCTTCTGGAAAGACTCTTAATCCAAAGCTGTTATGAAGCATATACATAGTATCCAGTTTATTGTGATAAAAGGAACAGGTATCAACACTGTAAATCTTCACAGAGTCAGGCTCCAAGTGGAGGATATGCAACTGATTCTTGAGCACACATAGTGATTATTGCTTGGAAAACCTGTTTCTTAGTGTTAAGTACTCCAAAACCAAAGGAATATGACAGAACCCTCAGGCCACCTGAAAAGCAGCAACCGGATGGAGGACTTCTGCAGAGCAAGGGCAACAAAGTTCCTCCCCTGGAATAGAGAAGCCATGGAACCTTTAGAATACAACACCACTGGAGTGCTGTTTTGAATCATGCCTGCAATTAACTATGTATGGAGTTTTTTAAAAAAAAAAACCTAATGATCAAGACCAAGGGATGAACTAATCACATTAAGAAAATGGGACACAGTGTTGGAAATAATCTATGCAGGCTAAACATTCCTGTTCTTATCTATTTTTTTCTCCATGAAAATATATAGAAAAGAAAACTATTGATGGTCCAATGTATTACTAGGAAGAAAACTGTTGATGGTCTAATGTATTACTAGGAAGAAAACTGTTGATGGTCCAATGTATTACTAGGAAGAAAACTGTTGATGGTCCAATGTATTACTAGGAAGAAAACTTTTGATGGTCCAATGTATTACTAGGAGGAAAACTTTTGATGGTTCAATGTATTACTAGGAAGAAAACTGTAGATGGTCCAATGTATTACTAGAAAGATAACTGTTGATGGTCCAATGTATTACTAGGAAGAAAACTTTTGATGGTCCAATGTATTACTAGGAGGAAAACTTTTGATGGTTCAATGTATTACTAGGAAGAAAACTGTAGATGGTCCAATGTATTACTAGAAAGAAAACTGTTGATGGTCCAATGTATTACTAGGAAGAAAACTGTTGATGGTCCAATGTATTACTAGGAAGAAAACTGTTGATGGTCCAATGTATTACTAGGAAGAAAACTTTTGATGGTCCAATGTATTACTAGGAGGAAAACTTTTGATGGTTCAATGTATTACTAGGAAGAAAACTGTAGATGGTCCAATGTATTACTAGAAAGAAAACTGTTGATGGTCCAATGTATTACTAGGAAGAAAGTGGAGCCCCAGAAAAATGCCAGTGGATTAAACAACCATCCTCTGAAAGTCTGTCTTTAGAATCATTAGCTAGGCTGGCCATTTTACCATGTTTACTGTGCTCATTTCTGATCATACAGAGCCAGATTTCTCCCGTGGAAAAAGTGGAATATGGAGCTGAGAGAACTCTTATCTCATTCTGACTCAAGCAATGGCGTGGGCATTCAGAATCTTGTTTCTACAACATACTGGCTACCTCATCTTCAGAGAAATTGCTGAAGTTTTCTGAGACAATTTTCCATGGACAAAACTAGATAGCCACAGAGGGCTATTGAAAGGATGAGATGAAGTTTGTCAAGATGAGGCAAGGTAGAACGAAGACTGTAACAAAGAAGACAAACAGGCAAAATGCCTCTCATTCTACAGCCTGACTAGGCACCAGAAAGCTTAACACGATGGGCAAAGTCAGAATTGCCTACAGAGGCTATTCTCGCTTTTGTGAAGACATCACAGTCTGGGATTTGAGAAACAACAAATAAACTATGTTTGGTTGGGGACAGAATATCTGTGACCTTGAGTTTACAAACTCTCGGCCCTAAATATAAATGAAGTACAACATAAAACCACCTCACGATTTAATTTACAAAAGGAAATTGTTTAAGAAGAAACAAGTAAATAAATAAAATTATTTAAAAGAAGAAGAAACCAGTAAATCAATCCATGTATTTTTTATTTCATGGTTGAATTTAACTTTTAAACTTAACTTAATCTTTAAAGCTTGTGGTGAATGACCTCCTCTGAGCAAGGTAATTTAGAAAGCCACAGGAGTGTGTCCACTGCTATTGTAAACACACTTAAGGGAGTCTCATCTCTTTGAATGTCAAAGCTTAAATATGAAGCATGTACTATCCTTATCTGTACATAATTAATGAGCTTTATTGATTTGCTTGCTCTTGAACTGAGTGGAAGTCCCTAAGAAGGGGACTCCTTGGTCTACTGGTGGTGGTAGTGCTTGGCTGATTCTCACCACTACCACTGACAAATGCTCGCTTGAAAATAATTGAATGTGTATAGATGCTTTGCCTACATGTATTTCTTTGCACCAGTTTTTCTGGTGCCTGTGGAGGCCAGAAGGCGGCACTGGAGTGTCTGGAACTGGAGTTACAGATGGTTGTTAGCCACATGTGCATGTCGGAATTGAACCCAGGTTGTCCAGAAGATCAGCCAGCATTCTTAACTACTGAGCCATCCCTGACAATCATGTTCTGCTCTTATTACCAATTGCCATGATTATTGTCTAGCTCTTCACTTCAACACAACTTTCAGTGGACTGAGAGTTATTTCTGGCTCCAACTTTTGATAACCCTGCACTAGCCAGGTGAGAATCTACTTTTTAGCTGTGAATGCATTGATCAGGAGATACCTCTACTCAAATGAGCTGTCAGTGAACCCAGAAGGAAATGAGTCCTGACTTAAAGTAGAACTTTCCTCAATGCTTCTTCAGCATCTTGGTCTTAATCTACTTATGTTTCTGGGTTCCTGCCTTACCTTGATCTCCAAGATCTCATTTATTCTCTGTGACATGCCTGTGTGCCTGAATTTTAGACATTTAGTTTACTTCTGACCATGCATAAACCTAGACTACTCCTTGCCATGAATTATTGGCTTCCATATCTTTGCTTAAGCTAACCGTTGGCAATTGGTAACATAGGAAATGTTCTGATTGCCAATCTGGAATCAAATTCCCATTTTAGGTTGCCAATCGGATAATTCTTTTTTTTTAAATTTATTTATTTATTAAGGATTTCTGCCTCGTCCCCACAACCACTTCCCATTTCCCTCCCCCTCCCCCGATCAAGTCCCCCCCCCCTCATCTGCTCGAAGAGCAATCAGGGTTCCCTGACCTGTGGGAAGCCCAAGGACTGCCCACCTCTATCCAGGTCTCGTAAGGTGAGCATTCAAACTGCCTAGGCTCCCACAAAGCCAGTACGTGCAGTAGGATCAAAAACCCACTGCAATTGTTCTTGAGTTCTCAGTAGTCCTCATTGTCCGCTATGTTCAGCTAGTCCGGATTTATCCCAGGCTTTTTCAGACCTAGGCCAGCTGATAATTCTTATTATAATTCTTGTCTCACCAGGTTATGATGCTGAAAGACAACAAAAATAAGGTTCACTTTGAAGAAGGCAATTAGTAGAAGCAATTGGAATCCCTACTTTCAATGTCTGATTTTGCCCAGTCCAGGCTAGTAACTGTGCCAAACACATAAACAAAAAGCACACGGTGCTGCACTAGTTTCTCCACCTAGGAGTGGGTCCACAGCCATCTGTAATCAACCACTCATTTGACACCACTAAGTTAGCTTGTAAATAACTCCACGACAAAAGGATACACTTTTGTAACAGCATGCTATTAAGACTGCCAGAGTTGGAAATTGTCATCCCTGGTATGCAAGACAGCAGTAAATGCAAGTACAGGCTAAACCTGAGTATTCCAGTAAGGAACTGATTTATGACAAGAGAGAATAAATTGCGGGAGTAGCAGGAAGCATCATGGCCCTGGGACAGTTTATGTGGAGAAGACAACCTGAGGTCAGAATTTCTAAGGTGAGGAAGCTGATTACTTTTTCACAAGATTACTGGAAAACAGACATCACGATGACCTCCAGACTCTGGGCTTCTTGGGCTTCTGCCACTTTCATTTTTGGAGAGTGTGAGCTTGTCAAGCCAGTTACATAAATGAGCCAAAGTGATAGGGTACAATGCACCCTTTAGGGGTGAACACAGAAGATCCTATGGGGAAATAAAGCTTCTGTGGTATTTGTGAATTTAAGCACATCAGGCAAACCAACAAGTGCCAGAACAGAGAGGAAGAAAGTGTTCCCTGCAGAGGACCTGTAAGAAGGAGTCATACCCAAATGCAGGTAGTTAGAGCCATCTATTTATTTATTTATTTATTTAATCTTTGATGTCTTTTTCTATGGGTAAATAATCTTTTAAAACAACCTCTAATGAATTTCTATGTGAAAATAAAACTTCATGCCATAAAATACGAGCCATGTATTATCCAAATAATCTTTTAAAACAACCTCTAATGAATTTCTATGTGAAAATAAAACTTCCTGCTATAAAATACGAGCCATGAATTATCCATATTCTTCTTTTTCCTCTGCTCTATGTCTTGAGCTCTAGACAAGGGAAGTGTTCAGTCAGAAAACGCAGGCAGAGAAGGGAAAGCTATGCTGTGTGCAGCGGCTGGCCAGCACATCCCCAAGCTGTCGTCCTCAAACAAACTGAGGAAGGGTCTTGAGAAAATTCTAGGATATCTTCTGAGAAAAGTAACAGCAACAATCCCATTCAAAATAGCCATTTTTTCTCTTGCCTACATATCTTACAAATAAAGATTCATTGCCTGTGTTATCCCTCTCAGAAAAGCTAGAATGGTTATAATTATGTGTTCATTGTCCATTTTGTCTACCAGACTGCAGACGACATGAGGAAAAAGCCATCTGTCATGTCAAAACATACTGATCTGTGAACTTCCTGGCTTAAGATACCATTAAAAATAAAATCCTCCTCCAAGTATTTGTTATTTTCATATTCACAGGGATGATGCAAGCTAAACTTCTCTAGATACCCCATTGCAATCACATGTCTACTGCGCCTAAGTTACGATGAGGCAGAAAGCTATGATATGGACCCAGATGTAATATGAGAACAGGCAGCTAAAGTGATAGCCTGACTTCACTGGGAGTGGGAAGGATAGAGGGACCTGGAAGGAAAACAAGATTTTTGTTGTGCTAACTTGAACCCCAATAGAAGTGACTACCGTGCATCAAACGATGTCTCCTTGACAGTCTACTTTATCTCAGCAAATAACACAGGCGTCTCCTACAGCAACTTTTCTTCCCACTTCACTGCCAGATACTGCACTTCTTGTCTTATTTGTCTCATTCTCTGGCAGCTTCACGACAGCCGCCAGGTGCAGAATTCACATTTGCATGGAAATAATTAATCATCTAATATCCCCTTCTATGTAGATTGGGAATTTGTTCCATGATTTATCCCTTAACAGTCCCCATGGGTTAACTTTCTCCCAGTGTGTTGACTTAATATTTATCAGAAATGTATTAAAGAATCATAGCATCATAGAGAACTAAAGTGCTATGATGTTGATTCCTATTAATCTGTAACTAGGGGCTGTATAGAACTTACCATCTGAATGTGAATCCAATTACTGATTTGCTTACTGGTGTGTGTGTGTGTGTGTGTGTGTGTGTGTGTGTGTGTGTGTGTTCTCATAAGTACTGAAAATCTCCCAGGGATTCTAAAGTATTTGTTTGGCAGGGAATTGCGACACAGCACAATTCCCACTAGGCCTTTCAAACTGTTCCTATTCCCAAGGAGAAGCTCCTCCCCACCAAGTTTAAAAATGACTGCGGGTTCATGAATGATGTTATTGATTGATGCCAATTTCACAGTATGCGGAGAGAAAGCAAGTTTAGGACCAGTGAATTCAACTCTAGATTAATAAAGGAAATCTGTCCCACCAGTTTTACACGGCTATTCCATTGGGAATCCCAGTGGGAAATGTATTATCAGGCTTATTAAGAACTGCCTCTGGGAAAACAATTAGTCAAAATTCAAATGTTCTATAAATTATGTATAGTTTAGATGTTCTTAAATCTTTCACAAAGTGACTGCACTTTCCCCTACCCCAATGTATGTCCCTCTCACTGTTGAGTCTTCACTGGATCTCGAAGGAAGGCCATCAGACTTATTGTAAGCCATTTAGGTTCTTTCTATTTAAAATCTGTCGAGATCCTGAAGGGTGTACAAAGCCCTCTATAGACTGACTGTTGTTTAGCAATTAATTTATATCTGCTATTAATCTCCTTCTTAATTTCTATTACATTTAATTTTTTATTGAGGTGGGGGCACACATGTGCCACGGCAGGGGCGGAGATGTCGGAGAACGACTTGCAGGAGTGGATTCTCTCCTCCACCATTTGTAGGCCCAGAGAACTAACTCAAGTTGTCAGGCTTGGCAGCAGGTGGTCTTATCCCCTGAGCCAGCTGTGTGCAGCCAGTCCTTATAGTTTAACTTTGCTATTAATATTTTCCAGCCTCTGTAGTGGTTTATGCCACTCTGTTCCAGACTCCCATGCTTGATAAAATTGATGTACGACACTACTGGCACCCAGACAAGTCACCAGACCTTCTCAGAGTCTACAGTGATATCCTAGATGTGACAGGTGTCAGAATGTCTGACTACTAATACAACAGCCTCCTAACTGAACTTCTAGATTCTGTTCTTCCTTCCCTTCTAGCTACTTCCACATTTTTAATAATCGTTCTGCTCTCCCCATCTCCCATAGGGCATCCTCACTGTCAGTACCATAAAGTCAACTCCCTTAGCAAGGCATTCAGTTCCAGCCTACAGTTCCCAATTCATATGTCCTTGATAGGAACTCTCTATTATTCCATCCTTTATGTAGAACATTGAATAGAGAGTTCCTACATAAAGGATGGAATAATTATGAAGACATAAATGTCAATGATTGGTTATACACAAATTTGACACTTCCAATTGTTAAAAAATATCAGTAAACTAAGAGACAAAAAGTAAATGGGAAAGCATAGTTTTTTTTAAAAAAACTTATAGCAGAAAATTAAAGTTCTTTAATGTACAAACACCTTCTAAAAATCAGCAACTCAGTAGAAAAAAAATTCTACGCAGAAGTGCAAATTTGTTAGAGGAAAGAAAATGGCTCATAAACACATATAATGCTTCCTAATTCATAAACAAGTAAGTTAATTAAAAATAACATAGTGCAGGTACAAGAATGTCAAAGAGCAAAAGGCACTATATCACGGAAGTATGAAGATGAAAAGTAACTTGCATAAACTGTTGGTGTGACTACAAAGTTAGAAAGTAATGGAAGGAAATTACATAATATAAGACAAAATGGAAATTCCATATACTTTAGAGCTTGAAATTTCACTTCAAATGATTTTCTTCCACAGGAAAAATATAATGATAATATACAAAAATAACTATACAAATATATTTAGCCACATTATAATACTACTAGTCTTCAAAATCTAAATATGTACAATAAATGACAAAATTAGCTATAAAGCACAACTATTAAAATGGGTTCATACTTATATACATAAACATGAAAATATGTCCAAAATATATGTACATTTATATGTACATAAAGTTGCAAAGCACTGTATACCATATACCCTCTATAAAATTAACAGTATATAATACATATGTAATATGTAGGATTTACATTTATATGATATTCATTTTTTACGTATAAAATTATTTTATAGCTAATTCTTCACATGGTTCATTTTCTAAAGAACTTCATTTTGAAAGTTCATACCCCAATGCTTATACTACTGCTCTCCTTATCATTCCAACTGCAAATAATTTTACATTCTCCATAAATTTTAACATAATTTATACCTATTACTCATGTAACACCTGAAAACATTGTTCACACATCCAAGTTCTTCAATTAGAGGGAAAGCTCGAAGGCGTCAAACCCTGCACCAGACACGGAACACATCCTAGAGTATCTAGGAGGGTATCTTCTAGAATAACAAGAATGGTGAATCTCTATAAAATTGCTCAGTTTTGAGTTATATTTTAATGTGACTCTTTTTAAAAAGCAAAGTTATTCTCTTGCAATGCTTCTCTTCTGCAATCGCAATCCCATGGGATAAGTGAATTGTGACTCCTTCTCCATCTTTCTCCTTAGTCTTAAAAAAACAACCACCAGGTGCGAGGTAGCTCTTTAATCCTCAGACTCAGGAGACAGAGGCAGATGGATCTTTATGAATTCAAGACTGGCCTAGTCTACATGGGGTAATCCAGGCCAGCCAAGGCTACATAGCAAGACTCTGTCCCAAAAACAAAAGCAGAAATATAACAATACATATCTAGGAAATTTCTATTTACCAATAAATCTATATACCCTCATCAATGTCAACATAGTTTCTTACATACTTTTCAGATAAATTATAAAGTCAAATATAAGCTTCAGACAGTAAAATATATATTTACCTATTATATTAAAATAGAATTCTGGCACTGAAAATCAATTCAAAGAAAATGTCAAATGAAACTATATCTCATCAGTTATCTCACTAACTAATTATAAATTTAATCAGTTACTCTAAGGTCAAAATCCTTCAAAGCCTCCAAAGCCTCCAAGTGCCAAAGATCTGGAGTACTTGAAAACACATATCAGTTTTTTTTTTTTTTACTGTTTTCTAAATACAAAAGACAAGGCGAGACTATTAGAAAAAAAAAACAAGAATTGCCTGGAAGCTATAAGACAAAGATTCAAATCTCAAATGCCTTCTGAGTAGTCATAGTCATTTTTAAAACTTCCTGATAACTCCCTCTTGAGTAAAATGATGAAGATGTAGTTCATAAGCTCCAATGGTCTTTGATGCTGTAACCTGTGTTAACAGCTTCTATATCTGGGAAGTTTCAGGGATAAAGCTTTCTGTTATCCAATGGCCTTGATTTAATATATGCATAGCATTTTTCTATATTTTCTCTATAGACATTATCTGCTTTACTTTATCAGAGAAAAGTCATTTCTGTCTTCTTTTCCAATTCACCTCTATTTCCTATTCCTACTTTAATATGCAATAGTTTCTTTCAGCTTTTATTTTATAGTAAAGAAATAGCTGAGGCTGGAAGATGGCTTAGCACTTAACAACACTGACTGCTCTTGCAGAGGACACAGGTTCAGTTCCCAGAATATACATGTCGGCATATAATTATCTGTAACTCCAGTCCCAGAGAACCTAATACCCTCTTCTGGCATTCACAGGTACCAGGTATGCACACAGTACACTTACATTCAACCAGGAAAACACTCATACACACAAAATTAAAAAATAATTTAAATGAAATCTTAATAAAACATAGCTTTTCTTTCTATCCAATCTTCAGTTTCAAGTTCTGTAAAAGTCATGGTTTCTGGTTCAGTCTTAGGAAGTCCATTTCCTGAGTTTTAAGAAATCTTATCCCCTGACATAGGCAGAATTTTGCAGGCAAATATGTACATGTATTTTGTAGAACATAAGTCTTTTCTTTTCAAAAGATATCCAGAGGAATTTGATGGATAATTCCAGTTGCAAACTCTATCTGGAGAACAGTTCTGCCCCTCCTTTGTTCTAAACAGTTTAGTTTCAGTCTTTTTTTGGTCGAGTGATTACAATCATCCTTAACATTTCTTGTTTTTGCTTCTAAAAGACAGTACAACTGATCTGAATCAGCTCCTTTTGGATTCTTCTTAAATTATCCTTATCTCTTGTCTCCACCACTCAGAACATTTAATAGCCCTATTCATTATATCCACTTAAAGGCCTGCTAACCTCCCCTATCTTGATTTAACAACCTACTATTCCACTTTGTGTTATGCATTTCTGAACCAGCGTCTCTGATTAGATTAACTTTCTATAATACAATATTATTGCCATGTTTACATTTCAATAAAATCAGCAATGATAAGAATTAAAACCTTAAGGAGTATAGGTATTAGTTCTTCTTGGAAGTTCTGGAAGAATTCCGCATTGAAGCCATCTGGTCCTGGGCTTTTTTTGGTAGGGAGGTTTTTGATAACCTCTTCTAATTCTTCGCGACTAACAGGTCTATTTAGAAAGAATTAAAACCTATTGTTTTCCATAGAGCATGGCCTATGGAAGATATGTTAGCCTGAACTGTTGTGTTTGCTTCTCAAAACAATTTTCTGAAGTAACTATTTGTGGTGGTTTGAAAGTAAATGGCCTCCAAAGGGTGTGACACTATTAGGAGGCATTGCTTTGTTGGAGTAAGTGTGGTCTTGTTGGAAGAAGTGTGTCACTGTGGATGTGGGCTATGAGCACTCTTTTGTTCAAGCTTCCCTCAATGTGATTGTCAGTCAACTTCCTGTTGCCTATGAGATGCAGCCAGCACTACTCGTGCCTGCATGTCTCCATGCTCCCCACCATAATGACAATAGAATGAGCCTCTGGAGCTCTAAGCGAGCCACCATAATTAAATGTTTTCCTTATAAGAGTTGCCATGATCATCGTGTCTTTACACAACTTTAGAAACCCTGAAACACTACTATCATCTCCATTTTGTAGGTAAGGAAATTGAAGCAAAGACATTTAGGAGTTGGTCCAAGTTCACTGTTACTAAATGACATAGTTAAAATTTGTATTCAAGCCTACTAGCCACTAAACTCAAGATCTCTTTGTGATCTTGTGGTTTTTGTGGTTATTATTGTTTATTTTTCATATGTGTATGTGAGTGCGTGTATGTGTGTGTCTCTGTGTGTGTAGTGTCTTGCCTGCATGTATGTTTGTGCACCACTTGCATGCCTGGTGGTGACAAAAAACAGAAATTAACATTAGATTCCCTGGAACTAGATTTAATGTTAGCCACCATATATTTGGTTTCTGGGAATCTATCCCAGGTTCATTGTAAGAGCAAACAATGCACTTAACCCTAAACTATCTTTCCAGACCCCTCTTTATGGTTTTGAATTCACAATCCTCCTTCCTCAGTCTTCCCAGTGCCCCAAAGTCCATACTCTTTAATTCTTTGATAATTCCTTACAGTATATTTTATCATAATCTCTTACCACTCAACTGCTCTCAGACTGTCCACTTCCTTAGTAACTCAACTTCTTTTTCTCTCCTAAAAAACCCACAAAAACAAAAAAATGCTGATTTATGTTGGTCAACTACTTTGAGTATGGGGCCTACCCTAGAATATGGTTGATATAGATGGTATCACTCCAGAAAAGAACTCTCTTCACTTTCTCTCTCAGTAGTTATTATTTACAATTAACTTCTTGACTAGCAGTAGGACTTTATGCCCATTTCCTCTCTTCTGTGCTATAGTTTTGTCTGCCTTGAATTTGTGCAGATCACAGTTTCTGTGAGTTTCTATATGTGTCATAAGCCTTGGTTGAAAAATGTTACTCTTAAATCATCTACCAGCATTGGTTCATAGAATCTTTCTTCTTCCTCTTCCACACTGATCCCTGACCTTGAGGAGGGACACGTGATAAAGACATTTCATTCTGAGTCAAGCATTTCAAAGTCTCTCACACTTTTTTTAATGATTTACTTATATTGTGTATAGAGTATTCTGCCTGCATATCTGCCTGCAGGCCAAAAGAGGGAACCAGATCTCATTACAGATGGTTGTGAGCCATCTTGTGATTGTTGGGAATTGAACTCCGGACCTATGGAAGAGCAGTCAGCGCTCTTCACTGCTGAGCCATCTCTTCAGCCCAATATTTCACTTTTGCACATTTCCCAGCTGCGGGTCTCTGTGCTGATTGCCATCTATGCAAGAAGCAGCTTCTTTGTTGAAAGTAGAATGCAAAGCTTATACTCAGTTTTCCTATTTCTCTTAAAGTTTCACGAATTTCAGTTTAGGACTGAAAGATCATCTTTTAATCAACGCAAATAGTTAAAGACACTGTGAATTATATAGGAATTCTAATTACTGTATATATGGGTAGATGCAGAGATATATAAGAGAAATAACTATGTCCACAAAGACATTTACATAAATGTTTTTAGACCATTCATCCACAAGAGTAAAAGCCCACAGGTAACTCATGTCCATCAATACATGAACAGATTAGTGTTATACAATAAATTTTGCTGCCACTTAGCAACGAAATTCCAATATATGAAACATGAATCTCAAAATCTAGGCATAAGTGTCTACATGCTATAGGACTCTAGTTGTAAGAAACATTTAAACTCATCTATGGTGACATGAGACAAGTTACTTTCTAGGAAAAAACACAAGGAAATTACATGAAATAAGAGAAATATTAAATATGAGCTTGAGGGTGGTAACATGGAAGTATATGTTTGCTATCATTCATTTACTTTCATAGCTAAAATGATGGTTCAATAACAATCAAAATTATTAACTAGGTAAGTGAAGTATAAACACTACTCTTTTATGCTTAGTAACAAAGGATAGAATACAAACTACATTGATCATTAAAAGATCCATACTATCTACCATTAAGACATGTAAATGAATTATTATGTCTACAGGTACAAATCTTCCCATCGCCCAATTTACAGCTAATAAAATTGTCAAAAGAGTGTGGTTCATTAGCGAAGCAGTTCTCAACCACCCTAATGCTGTGACCCTTTAATACAGGTCCTCATGCTGTGGTGACCCACAATCATAAATTTTCATTGTGACATCAGAACTGTAATTTTTCTACTGTTATAAACTGTAATGTAAATATCTGTGTTTTCCAATGGTCTTAGATGGCCCCTGTGAAACAGTCATTCAACTCTCAAGGGATTGCAATCCACAGGTAGAGAACTAAAGTTTTAGGATAAAGTAATGGCTTTCAAATGAGTGATAACTGGATCCACACTTGACTTTTAACTATGTATGATCATATTTTGGAAAGTCAAACTGGATCACTTCCCACTAGTAGCACTTGGATAGAGGCAAAGATATTACTAATTATCCTACTGTATAAAAGACATAGCCTGTAACAATGAGCTAATTAACTGTTCTGAAATGTCTATAGTGCCAAAGTTGAGAAACGCAGAGGTAAAGTTTTGCTACAGCAAAATAAATTTATATGTAAGGATTCTGCTAAGAGACGAATATGTGAACAAATCAACACACATCAAAGTCAACTGTTTCAGCCAGCAGGTCATTTGCAAAGCAGTAAATAATATCCGAAAGGATGAGCACAAGATAAAGACAATGGGGTTGGATTTGGAAGTATGGGTGTTACTGAGGTTTCATGTACAGGGGGAGGTTGGCAGGGTATTCAAAAAATCATCTAAAAAACAATCTCAAGACACTGAAAGATGAGGATGAAACACCAAAAAGGACAAAGGCTTCAAAAGCTGAACTAATTTCCCACTTTGCCTAAGGCTATCTCTGCAAGTAAGGAGGTTGTTCTTCTTAATCTGAATTTTATTCAAGAAAAATAGGTTGGAGTGAGAGGGCTTGTTATTTTGCCATAAGCTCAGAGTTTCGTTTCTCTTTAAAAATAAATATCTACTCCCAAGAAGTCATGCCACAGTGAAAAAAAGTCACATTAAATAGAAACAAAAGAAGACGTTGCCCTAGCAACCAGAAGCACTTACAAGATTTCATCAAACTCATTGTACACTATTTCATTTTTTATTTCATCACTTTTTTTCAGCGTGGAAAGGTTTGAAATAGACTGATAAATAATTGCCTGAGTGGGCTTAACACCTTCTAATATCCCATCATGAAATTTCTTTCAGCATTATGAAGGACATAATTCTGAATTGTAAATGCAAAAGAGCATAATAGCCTCATCCACCCCCCCCCCCTTCTATTCAAAAGGTCGACAGTGTAAAGCAACAAAGGCGCTCTCATACAGTACAAAAGAGGTTTCGCTCACATACCAGGGTTCTACACTCTACTGAGCATGGAAAAAGCATTTCCCAAACCGCTCCTTTTGAAAAGTAGCAAGATTTCCTTAAGAACCAACATGTTACTAGCTAATCCCCTCTGCTGTTATAGATGGGGTGCACCCAAGAAGAATGGGAAAATATCAATATTTTTTAAAGTAAATTTTATTTAATTCCAAGACTCGGGCTATTGCTTAAATATGAAAGGGGGAAAAAGCAACAAAGAAAAGCAGCAGCATATGATAAAGCTCACACTGACCCAAAAGGAGTCAAGTTAGCCCTGCCTCTGCTACAAATGACCTGCAAGTCTGAGCAAGCTGCTGCCACGATCTGGGGCTCAGTTATTTCATGGATCAAGTAGGAGGGAGGGTCAAATAAGGTTTCCTTGCAAGTCAATCAAATGTTTCAATATAATGAATCACTGGAGTGGGGAGGGTTCCTACTTTCTAACTCCATGCCATTCTTTTTCTTTGGGGAAATTTTTTAAGACTCATGTGCAGCTTGATCTGTTTCTCTGTCTATGTCTATATTTTTCTAATCAGTGTTCTTAGTCCTTGACTTTCAAAACCTTGTTCTTCTTAAGGCTGAGTATAATTCCTCCTGCATAATGTCAACAAGACATTTCTTACCTATGGATGAATCATTCCAGAAACCTTAGCACTTGAGTAATTTAAGACAAACCCTGAGCTGTTAGAAGTCACAAGTGCATCTGTACTCACCAGAAACCTCCTGATCATGTAACTGTGGAAGCTTCTTGTACATATATACAAAGAAGGAATTAATCCTCAGGAAGGAAAGCCTTCTCAATTCAGAATGCTTTTGGTATTTAACAGAAAGAAAAAGCCCATCATTCATTCTTTAAATGGGAATAATTGAATGAGCTATAGAACCCAATACATGAGGTTTAATTTAATTTGTATGCAATAAAACTGCATTCTGTAGCAAAAAGATGTTTCAACAACTCTCCTTAAAGTAAAAAGAGTGACAGGGATCCACTTCTTAGAAGAGGATCATATTCAGACTACATAAACATTTTGTATAAGGAAAATAAACAAGCTATATGGCTATTGATTAGGGAATATGGTCATTTGTATCAATTTGTACTGAGAATAAGATAGCATCTCAATAACTGGACTTAATATATTTAATTAGTGATGGTTAAATTCTCCACAGTTTCCCATATAGAATTCTCCAGTTGGCTTCATGGTTTCTGTTAGTGTGATATTGTGCACTTGAAGGCACAGCTTTGTATCTCTAGTATACAGAGGCAATTAAAATTCATCTCCTCTCTATATTGCATTCTATTATGGCACAAATGCAGATACAAACCTGGCATGATGAAAGAAACTAGAAAAAAATAACTACTGAGACAACTAGGTTGCATACAAAGCAGAAGCAACAAAGCCAAGTGTAATAAAAATTCTATGACTTTTAGAAAAGTAGTCAAGCTCTGTGTTACTATATGCAACCTGTTTTACCATATGGGAAAATGATCATCTAATGTAGTGTTTTAATTATTACTAAATATCAAATAATATGATAGAGGTCATATTATTTTTCATTAACATATGGGTCATTCGAACTAAAGAAAACACAACTGAATACAGCCTGGGAAAAGTTCAAATTTTGCAGGGTTAAGAATAGCAACCATACACTGGGCAGTGGTGGCACACAACTTTAAGCCCAGCATTCAGGAGACAGAGACAAGTAGGCCTCTGGGTTCAAGGCCAGCCTGGTCTACAGAGTGAGTCCTAGGACAGCCAAGGCTACAGAGAAAATTCCTGTCTCAAAGAACAAAACAAAACCCAATAAAAACAAACAACAACAAAAGGAACCATAATCTCTGAGTATTCAATGTTTGATTCAACAGATCCATTACTCAAACTAGAACACCTTATCTAGAATAAATACAATTCTTCAAATGCATACTATGGATGTAGTGTGTACTTAACCTCCCTTACAAGTCAGGAGAAAAGAGAGAAATCTTAGTCCTCTAGCTCCAAGGGCACACAATCATAAATTTAGTATGATTTGATGATGGATAAAGATTTCCTATGAAAGAATGAATAACTGTCTGAGAGATGAATATAACTGAGACATCTTCACAAGCTGATATTTGAAATATTTTCTGGAGGACGAGTAGAAGATCAAAAAGGGGGAAGGTGTGATGGATGGGCATCTGTAAGATAAACGAACTCTGTGTGCATACGATACGGCAGCACGGAAAGGCATGGTACAACCAGTAAACTGGAGATTGACTGATTTAGTGTAGCTTGAGGAGAGCTTTCTGTAGGAGTGAAGCTTGAGAAATGGTATAAAGTTATTTTATTGGCACAGAACATGGAAACTTGTCCTGAAAACTATGGGAAACCATCCCGAGCTTTTAAATACAGCTCATCAGCCTGATCCAAGTTGCATTATAGAAAATTCCCTCTACCATCAGCTGAAGGGATGGATCGGCTAGAGCCCATTAGTTTGCATCTTACAAAACTAGTGCAATATTCAACAGAAAATAATTTACTAAAAGTCCTTGTGCACACATTAGAATGAGTTCCTACTTTACTCAGCATCCTAGGGTTAGGAATAAAACTTAAATCACTAGGATGGCTCAAATGAATATGAATATTAGGAAAAAATGACAAGATATTGATAAGACATACTTGAAGTGTTGAAATGTAGGGCCCAGGCTGGTTATAATAGGAAGTTAGCCACTATGAGGAGTAACAGGTATTACGGACAAGATCTCAGTTCCCATTATCACCCCTTAGTCCCATGATCATTGTACATGACAAGGGAAAAAGAGATATTATCTCTGTGTTACTAATGAAAGGCACTGAGTTTTGGTCAGGCTGGTAGCAGAAATGGAAGAGAATACTGTGGGTGGAATTACAAGGGGGATTTGTGGGTGGTTTGGAAGATAGAGGAAGTCAAGAGGTAAAGAACTATAGGCTCTCTCTCTATCTCTCATACATTTTAGTGCTAACAAGTTTCCTCTTAGCTCTGCTTTCCTTGTGTCCGGTGAGTTTGGATATGCCATGTATTCATTTACATTGAATTCCAGAACATCTTTATTTCTGTCTTGACACATTTTTCACCCAATAGTGGGTTGCTCAGTTTCTATGAGTATGTAGACTTTCTGTTGTTGATATCCAGCTTTAATCTGTTGTGGTCTGATAGGATGCAGAGCATTAGCTCCAGTATTTTTCTGTTTAGTTTTTATTTGGATGACCTGTCCATTGTTAAGAGTGGGTTTTGAATCATTGTGTGAGTGTCAATATGTAATTTAAGCTGTTAATAATGGTTCTTTTATGAACTTGGGTGCCCTTGTGTTTGGTGTATAGATGTCAAGAACTGCAATGTCCTTTTGGTGGATTTCCCTTTTGATAGTATGTAGTGTCCTTCCTTATCTCTTCTGATTATTTTTGGTCTGAAGTCTATTTTGTCAAATATCAAAATGGTTATACTAAGCTTTCTTCTTAGGTCCACTTACTTAGAATACCTTTTTCTATCCCTTTACTCTGAGTTGATGTCTATCCTTGATGTTGAGGTATGTTTCTTGAACGTAGCAAAAGGATGGATCCTTTTTTTTTTTAATCCAGTCTTAGTTGGTGTCTTTTTATTGGAGAGTTGAGAACTCTGATATTGAAAGTGATATGAGCAATGTTTGCTGATCCCTGTTATTTGTGTGTGTGTTTCCCCCTTCTTTTATTTTATGTTTTGTTATTATTTATTCCTAGTGCTTTCTTGGGTGTGGTTAGCCTCTTCGTGTCGAAGGTTTTATTCTACCTTCTGTAGAGTTGGAATTGGAGTGTCTTTCTTTCTCCAGCTATTTCTGAAGTTCTGAATTCTAAAGAGCCAACTCTTCAAAGGTAAATTTGAATTCAGGATCTCACCAAGATATTCAGGTTCTAGGTGATACATCTATATTCTAACAAAACAAATCACCAATATTAATAAGCTTATTATTCTGCATTATCTCATTTCTTCCTTATAATGCTTGGAATTTCCCATTTACTTGGTTTCTTTAAATCTAGGTACAGACAGTTTAATTGGATACAAAATAAAACAAAGTAAGGCTATGTCATTTGGCTAAGAATTTATGTATAATTATTGAGAAAGGGACAGTTAGTACAAAGGCCTTTTCCATTCCTCAAGCCTTTGCCAAGTGAACAGACTATGAGTGTAGGCTGGCACTGGAGGATTCAGTCGGACATGTTGGTGCAAGCCTTTCCTTCCAGCACTCAGGAGGTGGATCTCTGCAAGTTCTAGAGCTTAAAGCAAACTAGTATTGTTTAGAAGAGAACTCACTCCCCTGCTCTACACTATCTGTTACCCATTAGAATGTTGATCACATAAAGACGAAGTGAACTAAGTTAAAATGCAGCTCCTAATATAGTCTAGCTTCTGTTAGAATCCCTTTCCCAACGGGATTTATGATCTGAGTTTATAAAGAAGCACCTTGGAGAAGATAAGTGTCAGTGGTCCAGGCAGCCACCACTCGGCTGTACTTGCATCAGGGAGACTTTACTCACTGCTTGAACATGGAGTTGAGAAGAACAGGATAGAGGTGCTAATGCCTAAGACTTCGTGGTGAAACACCAGGAGAGAGACATGCTGGTGTCATTGGAACTTTGCTCTTAGCAAGTTCCTCCCTTTCATATGAGCTCCCGCTTGGTAAGCTTATCACTGCAGCTGCTAGCTACTCTGGTTGCTAGTCACTTTCCATACTACCTCTGGGCAGTTTGTTTCTGTCTCCCATCAAGCTACCCTACCGTCTCAGCATAGCTAGATGCTAGGCACTAATCTAGATGGGAAAACAAAATCCTTACCAAATCTGACTGAGTATTTTACTTTTCAACCTGTTTATGCAAACTCTGAGAGAGATTGAAGAGCCCAAATTTGGGGTTTTTGTTCTGTTCCTCCAGGCATTTAATTTTCTATAGTTATTTTAGGAAGCCTGACCATTAAAACTGTTAACAAAATGCTTTGGCATTATGTGTAATTGCATATTGGTAATCACTAAGTATTACTGCAGAATTCCAAAAAGCATATTTAGGGTTCTGTGCCACTGGATTATTACTCATACAGTTGCCAAACACAAAACTGCCTGCTGCTAGATTCTAGACGTGTCAAATGAATCACCATCTCTGATGACAATGATTTACCTTAATTACCGCAAACCATAATTTTAGTTTTAGTTCAAATAGGAATCAAAGATTGGTTTCCTGACAAGATGATTGCATATGTTTATCAGAGAGGTAGCTTGACTATATTCAGAAAAGTCCTGTCTCATATTCACATATATCCAGTATGAATTCCAGATTTCCTGTACCAGATAATTTCTTTCTCAGACAATGGATAGATCTTCTATTTGCTTGATAAGTCCAGGAGCAATACAAGCAGGATTCAGGATTTATTTTGGATATAAATGATCTAAATAAGGTACTATGTGAAATATTTGCTGGGCACCTTAATGACCTGAGAGAAACTGAAACTCAAAAGAAAAATCAATCTGTAAGCAGGGACTGGAAAGATGGCTCAGTGGGTAAGAGCAACTGCCGCACTTTGCAGAGACCCAAGTTTGCTCTACTTGTAACCGCAGTTCCAGGGGAGCTGACTCCCTCTTCTTATCTCTATGAGACTCCTGTAAAGAAGTGGTACATATGCAGACACCTAGGCATGTGCACAAGTGTGTGAGTGCACACACAAGCATAAAATAAATAATTTTGAAAATCTGTAAGCAAAACACGAATCACATTTGTTGTCATCTTTGTGAGTTCAGTGTCCAGGGTATGATATACATCATCAATTCAGCACCTGTCCCCACTGAGTATGGTCGTTTTTCCTGCAGAAAAGATAGAGATGAATAGAAGTGCTCATTTAATTATAAAAGGGCTCTATTCCTACCAGTTACACACATAGATCATGTGTATATTTATTTCCTGGGTTTTTTTTTCCAGGCACCTGGTAAAGTGCTTCTCCTCAAGTTAGTGTGTAACAGCATCAAAGTCTTAGGAGGATAGGCCGTCATCCATTTTCCTATAGGCTACTGATGACACTGGCTGCATTTGAGCCTCAGTCATTTCTTTGTTTCAGAGTTGAAGGAAAAGAGTATTTATATATAAGCTGTTCTTGGTTGTAAAAAACCTGATTTCCATACTAATGAATGACCCAATTTATAGCTCAACAAAAATGGCTTATCCTTGGCAAAAGGGATATATGTCACCCAACAAAGAGGCTGATTCAAGAAAACAGCACTGCCTGTCACAACTTGGTTTAGGATGAAATAAGGAACAGACTCCTAGATTGAAAGAGGAAAAGAAAAAAGGAAATATGCTTAAGATCCCCCCGCTCTCACATACACATACACACATTCACATTTGAAAAAAAAATCATTCACCTCACTAAGATTCACACAGACACACTTGGAGGTTTGGAGAGATTGCTCAATAATTTCTGTGAAAGTATGAAGACCTTGAGTTTTGAACCCCAATACACATGTAAACACTGTGGGTATGGCAGAGTATGGCTAGAATCTCACTGAAGCTCACTAGCCAGTCTGTCTAGACAATCAGTGAGCTCTGGGCTTAGTGAGAAACCCTGCCTCAAAAAATAAGTCAGAAGTCGTTTGAGGATGACACCTGCTATCTACCTTTGCCCTCCATATGTGGGTACACTGATAATCAGATAATCCACATTCACACAAAACCAGAGTGAATACCAACAACACACACATTCACAAGTTATCTATGAAGCCTATTTAATATTTTCTACCAATTTCTTAGAAATCTTTGTAACTACTATTTGTTTTTTGGTTTTCTAGAATCTTTTGTGATCCTTTGCAGTTTTGGAGATACATTGCCATTGCCAACATTCCTCATTCCTGTCCGTGGTTTCAAATTCACAAACCTAATCTAACTACCAAGATTTCAAGGGACTAGAACTACAGGACTCCAGAAGAAAACGCCCTCCCAATTTCCATCCCCCTCTACATGACAAGAATAGGAGCAGTGGAGCCAGGCAGGCCTCAGGGTCCCCTGTAAGGGAGCCGGGCACCTTCAGCTCCAGCGCCAGGCTTCCTGTGCGCTCCTGGATACCCCCCCCCCCCGCTCCATTCATCCTGTTGGCCCTGGATCATTGGGCTACCAGCGGCCCTGTTTAGTTGCTGAGGAATCCCATCAGGACGGGTAAGTGTGTGCTACCCAGGGGCGGACTGTCCCGGAAGAGAGCACAAACCCCCTCCCCCAGCTCCTTCTGCAGGGCTGTCTTTCTTTCGCACGACCCAGCACCCCCAGCACCCCTCCCCAACCCTGCCCCTCTGTATGCTAGGACCAGTGCTCAACTACAGTCTTAAGCTCCTAAACTAAGGCGACCCACCCAGAGCGGTGAGTGCCTGTCAGCCAGGCAGGCCTCAGGGTCCCCTGTAAGGGAGCCGGGCACCTCCAGCTCCGGCATCAGGCTTCCTGCTCGCTCCTGGATACCACCCCCCCACTTGCTCCATTCATCCTGTTGGCCCTGGATCATTGGGCTACCGGCAGCCCTGTTTAGTTGCTGAGGAATCCCATCAGGACGGTTGCGGAGGAATCCCATCTGGACCGGAACGGTTCCTGCTTCTACACTGAAGAGATATACCCTGAGAGTCAATCTCAGCAAAGTCTGGACCAAGAGACCATGCCTCTCCTGGCTCCATTTGAAGGAAGAGATGGGAAGGCGCCAATACAAGAATTCCTCCAACAATCTGAAAGGCAACATGACACCACCAGAAACCAGGGATCCCGAAATAAGAAGAATTGTACACCCTACTCCTGAAGAAATAGAAGAAATCGACTCAAAAGTGAACTATATGAAAATAATAGAGGACCTTAAACAGGAGGTGAAAAACTGCCATAAACAATTAGAGATTACAAACAAAAAGGTAGAGGAAATGAATAAATCGCTCAAAGACACGCAAGAAAACCAAGAGAAACAAGAAAAAGCAATCAAAAAGGGTAGGGAAGCGGTTCAAGACATGAAGAATGAAATGGAAGCAATGAAGAAAGCACAAACCGAGGGAAGAATGGAGATGGAAAATCTGGGTAAATGAACAGGAATGACAGAAACAAGTACTAACAACAGATTACAAGAGATAGAAGAGAGAATATCAGACACTGAAGATACCATAGAAAAAATAAACACACTGATCAAAGAAAACAGCAAAAGCAACGAATTCACATCACAAAACATTCAGGAAATTTGGGACACAATAAAAAGACCAAACCTAAGAATAATAGGAGTAGAAGAAGGAGAAGAAGTGCAGCTCAACGGTACAGAAAATATACTTAATAAAATTATAGAAGAAAACTTTCCCAACCTGAAGAAAGAGGTACCTATGAAGGTTCAAGAAGCATACAGAACACCAAATAGGCTGGATCAAAAAAAAACATCCCCTCGCCATATAATAATCAAAACACAAAATACACAGAATAAAGAAAGAATATTAAGAGCCGGGCAATGGTGGCGCACGCCTTTAATCCCAGCACTCGGGAGGCAGAGGTAGGCGGATCTCTGTGAGTTCGAGACCA
The DNA here is from genome assembly GCF_018167655.1 of Microtus oregoni. NCBI lineage: Eukaryota > Metazoa > Chordata > Mammalia > Rodentia > Cricetidae > Microtus > Microtus oregoni. The sequence goes on from NW_024543873.1 coordinate 9,290,808, forward strand.
GCCTGGTCTACAGAGCTAGTTCCAGGATAGGCTCCAAAGCCACAGAGAAACCCTGTCTCGAAAAACCAAAAAAAAAAAAAAGAATATTAAGAGCCGCAAAGGAAAAAGGCCAAGTTACTTATAAAGGTAAACCTATCAGACTTACACCTGACTTCTCTATGGAAACCATGAAAGCCAGAAGGTCCTGGATAGATGTACTGCAAAAACTAAGAGATCATGGATGCAAGCCCAGACTACTATATCCAGCCAAGCTTTCGTTCACTATAAATGGAGAAAACAAAATTTTCCAGGATAAAAACAAATTCAAACAGTACGTAGCCACAAATCCAGCCTTACAGAAAATTATAGAAGGAAAATCACTAACCAAGGAGTCCAACAATGCCCACAATAACTCAGTCATCAAGAGACCTTTCACCGGCGAAACTCAAAGAAGGGAAACACACAAACCCTACTACTAAAAAAGTGACCGTAGTTAACAACCACTGGTCATTAATATCACTTAATGTCAATGGGCTCAACTCACCTATTAAAAGGCACAGGCTAAGGGATTGGATACGAAAACAGGATCCAACGTTCTGCTGTCTACAAGAAACACACCTCAACCACAAAGACAGGCACCTACTCAGAGTAAAGGGCTGGGAAAAGGCTTATCAAGCAAATGGTCCTAAGAAACAAGCAGGTGTGGCCATAGTAATTTCTAACAAAGTTGACTTCAAACTCAATTCAATCAGAAGAGATGGAGAGGGACATTTTATACTCATAACAGGAACAATTCATCAGGATGATGTCTCAATCCTGAATATCTATGCCCCGAATATAAAAGCACCCACGTACGTAAAAGAAACATTACTAAAACTCAAGGCAGCCATCAAACCACACACACTAATAGTAGGCGACTTCAAACACTCCTCTCTCACCAATGGACAGGTCAATCAAACAGAAACCTAACAGAGAAATTAGAGAATTAATGGAGGTAATGAAGCAAATGGACTTAACAGACATCTATAGATAATTCCACCCGAAGAGGAAAGAATATACCTTCTTCTCTGCAGCTCATGGAACCTTCTCAAAAATTGACCACATACTCGGAAACAAAGCTAACTTACACAGTTACAAAAAAATATTAGTAACCACCTGTGTCTTATCAGATCACCATGGATTAAAGTTAGAATTCAACAACAATGCTACCCCCAGAAAGCCTACAAACTCATGGAAACTGAATAGTCAACTTCTGAACCATACCTGGATTAAGGAAGAAATAAAGAAAGAAATTAAAGTCTTCCTTGAATACAATGAAAATAAAGAAACAACATACTCGAACTTATGGGACACTGTGAAAGCAGTGCTAAGAGGAAAGTTCATCGCACTAAGTGCCCACTTAAAGAAAACAGAGAAAGCACATATTGAAGACTTAACAGCCCACCTGAAAGCTATAGAAAAAAAAAAGAAGCAGACTCACCTAGGAGGAGTAGAAGATTGGAAATAATCAAACTGAGGGCTGAAATCAACAAAATAGAAACACAGAAAACAATCCAAAGAATCAATGAAACAAAAAGCTGGTTCCTGGAGAAAATCAACAAGATTGATAAACCCCTATCCAAACTAATCAAACGGCAGAGAGAGAATACGCAAATTAATAAGATCAGAAATGAAAATGGGGACATAACCACAGACACAGAGGAAATTCAGAGAATCATCAGATCATATAACAAAAGCCTGTATGCCACAAAACTGGAAAATGTAAAAGAAATGGACACTTTTTTAGATAAATACCATTTACCAAAGTTACACCAGGACCAGGTGAACAATCTAAACAGACCTGTTGGTCGCGAAGAATTAGAAGCTGTTATCAAAAACCTCCCTACCAAAAAAAGCCCAGGACCAGATGGTTTCAATGTGGAATTCTACCAGAACTTCCAAGAAGAGCTAATACCCATACTCCTTAATGTATTCCACAATATAGAAACAGAAGGGTCATTACCTAATTCCTTTTATGAAGCTACAGTTACTCTGATACCAAAACCACACAAAGACTCAACCAGGAAAGAGAATTACAGGCCAATCTCACTCATGAACATCGACGCAAAAATCCTCAACAAAATACTGGCAAACCGAATCCAAGAACACATTAGGAAAATTATCCATTATGATCAAGTAGGCTTCATTCCTGAGATGCAGGGCTGGTTCAACATACGAAAATCTATCAATGTAATCCAGCATATAAATAAACTGAAGGAAAACAACCATATGATCATCTCATTAGATGCTGAAAAAGCATTCGACAAAATTCAACATTCATTTATGTAAAAAGTCTTGGAGAGATTAGGGATACAAGGGTCATACCTAAATATAATAAAAGCTATATAAAGCAAGCCGACAGCTAACATCAAATTAAACGGAGAGAAACTCAAAGCCATCCCGCTTAACTCAGGAACACGACAAGGATGTCCACTCTCTCCATACCTCTTCAATAGAGTACTTGAAGTTCTAGCAATAGCAATAAGACAACATAATGGGATCAAGGGGATTCGAATTGGAAAGGAAGAAGTTAAACTTTCGTTATTCGCACATGATATGATAGTGTACTTAAGCGACCCCCAAAACTCCACCAAAGAACTTTTACAGCTGATAAACAGCTTTAGTAATGTGGCAGGATACAAGATCAACTCCAAAAAATCAGTCGCCCTCTTATACACAAAGGATAGGGAAGCAGAGAGGGAAATCAGAGAAGCTTCACCATTCACAATAGCCACAAACAGCATAAAATATCTTGGGGTAAATCTAACCAAGGAAGTGAAAGATCTATTTGACAAGAACTTGAAGGCATTGAAGAAAGAAATTGAAAAGGATACCAAAAAATGGATGGATCTACCTTGCTCTTGGATTGGGAGGATCAACATGGTAAAAATGGCAATTCTACCAATGGCAATTTATAGATTCAATGCAATCCCCATCAAGATCCCATCAAAATTCTTCACAGATCTGGAGAGGACAATAATCAACGTTATATGGAAAAACAAAAAACCCAGGATAGCCAAAACAATCCAATACAATAAAGGATCTTCTGGAAGCATTACCATCCCTGACTTCAAACTCAATTACAGAGCTACAGTAATGAAAACAGTGTGGGACTGGCATAAAAACAGAGAAGTCGACCAATGGAATCGTATAGAAGACCCGGATTTTAACCCACAAACCTATGAACACCTCATTTTTGATAAAGGAGCTAAAAGTATACAATGGAAGAAAGAAAGCATCTTCAACAAATGGTGCTGGCACAACTGGATGTCAACCTGTAGAAGAATGAAAATAGACCCACATCTTTCACCGTGCACAAAACTCAAGTCCAAATGGATTAAAGACCTCAATATCAGCCCGAACACACTGAAAAGGATAGAAGAGAAAGTGGGAAATACCTGACAACAGATGGGCACAGGAGATCGCTTCCTATGTATAACCCCAGAAGCACAGACATTAAGAGCAACATTGAATAAATGGGACCTACTAAAACTGAGAAGCTTCTGCAAAGCAAAGGACACTGTCACTAAGACACAAAGGCAACCTACTGACTGGGAGAAGATCTTCACCAACCCCGCAACAGACAAAGGTCTGATCTCCAAAATATATAGAGAACTCAAGAAACTAGACTTTAAAATGCTAATTAACCCAATTAAAAAATGGGGCACTGATCTGAACAGAGAATTCTCAACAGAAGAAGTTCAAATGGCCAAAAGATACTTAAGGTCATGCTCAACTTCCTTAGCAATCAGGGAAATGCAAATCAAAACAACTTTGAGATATCATCTTACACCTGTGAGAATGGCTAAAGTCAAAAACACCAATGATAACCTTTGCTGGAGAGGTTGTGGAGGATGGGGTACCCTCATCCATTGCTGGTGGGAATGCAATCTTGTGCAACCACTATGGAAGTCAGTGTTTCGGTTTCTTAGGAAATTCGGGATCAACCTACCCCTGGACCCAGCAATACCAGTCTTGGGAATATACCCAAGAAATGCCCTATCATATGACAAAAGCATTTGTTCAACTATGTTCATAGCAGTATTATTTGTAATAGCCAGAACCTGGAAAGAACCTAGATGCCCTTCAATGGAAGAGTGGATGAAGAAAGTATGGAATATCTACACATTAGAGTACTACTCAGCGGTAAAAAACAATGACTTCTCGAATTTTGCATGCAAATGGATGGAAATAGAAAACACTATCCTGAGTGAGGTATCCCAGACCCAAAAAGATGAACATGAGATGTACTCACTCATAATTGGTTTCTAGCCATAAATAAGGGTCACGGAGTCTACAATAGGTGAATCTAAAGAAGCTAAATAAGAAGGGGAACCCAAGGAAAAACATATAGTTATCCTCTTGGCTAAGGGCAGTAGACCCAATTGCCGGGGAGAAAATTGGGATCTTGGGGTGGGGTGGGTTGGGGGTAAGGGGAGATGGGGAGAGAAAAGGTAGAAAGGAAGGAGGTCGGGCCTTGGGAAAGCAGAAGGATTGGGATAACGGAAGGGTGGATAGGGGAGCACGGAACCACAATTCTTAGTTAAGGGAACCACTTTAGGGTTGGCAAGAGACCCGACCCTAGAGGGGCTCCCAGGTGCCCAAGCTGAGGTCCCCAGTTAGTTCCTTGGGCAGTTGAGAATAGGGAACCTGAAATGACCCTATCCTTGAGCAATACTGACGAATATCTTGCATATCATCATAGAACCTTCATCTGGTCATGGATGGAGATAGAGACAGAGACCCACACTGGAGCACTGGACTGAGCTCCCAAAGTCCCAATGAGGAGCAGAAGGAGGGAGAACATGAGCAAAGAAGTCGGGACCACGAGGGATGCACCCACCCACTGAGACAGTGGAGCTGATCTATTGAGAGCTCACCAAGACCAGCTGGACTGTGACTGAAAAAGCATGGGATAAAACTGGACTCTCTGAACATGGCGAACTATGAGGACTGATGAGACGCAAAGGACAATGGCACAGGGGTTTGATCCTACGTAATGTGATGGCTTTGTGGGAGCCTAGCCAGTTTGGATGTTCACCTTCCTAGATATGGAGGGAGGTGGGAGGTCCTAGGTCTTACCACAGGGCAGAAAACCCTGAATGCTCTTTGGACTGGAGAGGGAGGGGGAAAGGAGTGGGGGGAGGGGGAGAAGGGTGGGAGGAGGGGGCGTAGGGGGGAGGAGGGGGAGGGAAATGGGAGGCTGGGAGGAGGTGGAAACTTGTTTTTTTTTCTCCTTTTCTCAATAAAAAAAAAGAATAGGAGCAGTGAATTGTAGTCACTTATCACCTTAAAATTAAACCAATTTTTCAAGTATATCTTAGTCACCTTCCTAGGCATAATGATTTTTGTAAAGTACGTCCATAGATTTTTCACATTAGACAATATATATGACTATATATGCATTATCAGATTTCATGCTCACACTAATTATTTGATGTAGTTTCTGCAAGTTTCTGTATCTTCCAGATAAGGAAACTAACTGAAATTTAATTAGGCTGAAGCATGTAGCCAAAAGAATACTTTGTATTTTCTTTTGGTTATCTCAACCTTCCTTACTCTTCAACCTCTCAAATGAGTCACTATTTTGAATGATTAGGGTTTATGATACTGTGAGAGCAAAATTTCCTGTAGATGGTGTATCTTTTTTTTTCTTTTTCTGAAACAGGGTTTCTGTGTGCAGCACTTGTTGTTCTGGAACTTGCTCTGTAGATCAGGCTGACCTCAAACTCACTGAGATCTGCCTGCCCCTGCCTCCCAAGTGCTGGGATTAAAGGCGTGTACCACCATTGTTGAGCTGTAGATGGTGTGTTTTTGTATTGAAAAGTCATATATGTTGTGATACATATAAGCCACATGTTATCAATGCTACTAGACAAGATATCCTTAAAACCTGGCCAGAGGGGTCTCTTTTGCCTGTCTCGTGTGCAGCAATACTCTAAGAGCACTAAGTGTGGCTTAGCAGAGGCTATCAGATCCCTAGAATTAGGTGAACATGTCATGAGAGTTTGAAGCTACATTATAGATTCCAAGCTAGTTCTCCTTGGTGCTGCTTATGGGTTAGCATGACTAAATATAAACTAATATCTCATTTCTTATACCAGAAGGATAACTATATCAAAGCAACTTACAGGCATTGCTGTCCCCTAAGATCATACCTCTACACGCTCATCAGAACTTTCCCATTTTCACTGATTTCTTCCTTCAGTTGTAAATTTCACTGAGTATTCCCTGCTTTGGTTTCATTACATACATCCACCTTCTCAGCCCAGCATCCTTTCTTAGCTACCTGTATACTACAAGTTATAGCTTGCCTTACCCATTAACTTAACTAGCTTTCTATATAAAGTAAGTTCCTATACTCTTCCTGCCCTCCACTCTCCTTTTATCAGCCTTTTGGTTGTCGCTGTTGGGCCTGTATATTATTTATGTAGACTTAGAAATTTTTATTGGCCCTTTACCTAGTTTTCTTTGTTTGATTCCTCCACTTGAATGGGTGCACCAAGAAAATAAGAACTTACCAGTCTTATTCATCGTGATATCTCAATTTCTGAGTCTGGTGCATGGAAAGAGTTAGTGAATATTAAAAACATTGATTGAATGAACTGGGTGAATAAATATCTGTTGAATACCCATTCATTTGTCAAGCCTTCTGAAAAGTCCTCAATATGAAAAAGTTACAAAATATAAGGGCTTTGCAATTTAGCTTTATCTGCAGTAAAATACAAATAAGTAAATCATTCAACTTTCAATATGTCAAATATTTAAGAGACTACTTGGTGGCAAGCACAAAAGACTAGGAAAGCAAAAAAGCTAAGGCCCACACACGGCTCATTTCCTAACCTGGCACTTCTCTATTGGAAAGGCATAAGAATTTTACTTACAGATTTGTTTTAAATTCTGATGCCTAGACTATAACCTTGCAAAGGTTTTGATTACATAGTTTCAGGACAACCAAGGCTACATAGGAAGATCCTGTCCCAAAGAAAGAAGCAACAATAAGAAAAATCCAAGGCACTGGGGCAGTGGGAGATGTGTGATACACCGTTCTAAATGTACAATTGGAGAAATGAAGAGAACCATTCACAAAACAAGAGATATTTGAGCTGGTTATATTGAAAATGAAAACTATAGTATAGAAAGCATGATCAATTGGAGTACTTCCACCAAAATAATAAGAGTAAAAATACTGAAAATTTCATTAGAACCCCAAACACTAGACCTCATTGGGCTTTAGAAGGTGGCTAAACATTACTAATCAAATTTCATCTGAGAACCTTGAAGAAACGGAAAGATCTACTCAGTGTGTCTGAGTTGACCCTAACATTCTGCAATTCTTAGAGTGACTGCAGGGAATCCTCCTGCTGGAGACTAATTGAATAATACACTGGAGGTAGTAGGATTTTAGGGGCACATAAAGGCACATTCATTGTCAATGCAACTATTTAAAAGATAGATTATTAGTTACTTTGCTATCTCTTTAATGACATTCCACAATAGAAACATCTTAAAGGAAGAAAGAATTATTTTGGCTCACAGTTTCAGAAAATTTCAGTCCATCATGGTAGGACAGGCATAACACTGTGTATTACAAAGTGCATTCATATCACAAAAGATCAGGAAGCATGGAAGAGTCCGGAAACCAGGGACCACCCAATAACCTTCAAAGGTCTACCCTCATTACCTATTTCTAATAGCAAAGCCTTACCTCTTAAAGGTTCTACAGCCTTTCATAATGGGTGAACAACAATCATTCAAAATATGATCCCATAGGGGACATTCCATATCCAAATCATAACAGGAAAAGTGTCAACAGGGAATTGAAACTAAAATGAAGATCAAAGAGCATATTATTCCATCCAGAGAACTTGAGACTCTCTTAATCCAGAAACAATCAATAGGACTCCTTTCCTCCAATATTTTATTCCTCCACAGAAGCAATAATAACTCATAACATGAACACTTATGGGGCTGGAGAGATGACTTAGTGTTTAAGAGTATGTGTTGCTCTTATAGAAGACTGGGGTTAGCTTTTCAGCACCCACATGGTAGCTTACAACCATATGTAATTCCAGATCCAGGTGAATTGGTAACCTCTTCTGGCCTCTGCAGGCACTGCACTGACATGGAACACAGAGACATATGAAAGTAAAATACCCATATATATATATATATATATATATATATATATATATATATATATCATGAGAAGAAATTATTTGAAAAAATGCACTTTCCATACATAGAATTATATTAGATCCATATCTATCATCTTGCATGAAAACTAACTCCAAATACATCAAAGACCTAAATATGAAACACCGAAACTGCTGTAAGAAAACAAAAGCAAGAAAACCTGTATGGTGTAGGAATGGGCTTTTGGAATAAGACTCCATTTGCCAAAGAATTAAGGCCAACAATTGACAAGTGGTATTTTAAAATTAAAATGCTACTGCACAACTAAAGAAACACTTATTTGGGTGAAGAGGAATCGCTGAGAGTGGGAAAGAATTTTTGTTATCTAGCTATCTGACAAAGGATTGCTATCCAAAATATACAAAGAACTCAAAATACAAAGAGACAAAAGAACAAATGACCCATTCAGATAATAGGTCTGGGATCTGAACAGAGTTTTCTCAAAAGAAAAAAAAATGGCTAAGAAATAACTCAAAAAATGTTAATTATCTCTAGCAATTAGGGAAGTGGAAACTAAAACATCTTTGAAAATTCATCTTAACCTGACAGAATGGCAAAGGTCAACAAAACAACCAGAGAAAATGCTGGTTACATTGTGGGGAAATGGGAAGCTTTTAGGACTGAAAACTGGTCCAGCCACACTGGGAATAAGTATGAAATTAAGAACCTCAAAAAATAAAAATAAATCCAATATAAGACCCAGATGTATCACACCATTCTTTGGCATAGGACCAAAGGCTTAACATATTACCCCACAGATAGTACCCAGTTGCCCAGCCATGTTTATAGTTGCTCTATTTGAAGTAGCCAGGAACTGGTAGGACCATAAATGTCCTTCAACTGATGAGTTGATAATGAAAATGTTTTACATATAACTATGGAAGTTATAAATAAAAAAATGAAATCATAAACTTTGCAGCTAAATGAATGGAATTAGAAAATATCATATTGAATGAGGTAACCTAGAACTGTTAAAGACAAATGTCACATGTTTTTTCTCATCTTGGACTTGTAGCTTCAAATTTCAGATATTGGTACATATTCTGAAGTAATTAAAGAAGCAAAGAAAGTAAAATGAGACCATGTGGGGAGCAATATAGGGCAGAAAATATTAGGGTATATGTGATTTGAAGTGGGAAATGGGAAAAACAAGGGGGTCTTTAATTGAGGAGAGAGAGGAAAGGAAGGTCACTATACAAAGAGGGTAAAATAAAAATGAAGATGTCTAAAAAATTCATAGTAAATTATATTATCACTCAATATCTAAATATAATATAGTCTATGTGTGCATATATATATATATATATATATATATGATGGAGGATGGTTATCTTTTTATCTGTTGTTTAATTGGTTAAGTAATAAAGAAACTGCTTGGCCTCTGATAGGACAGAAAATTAGGTAGGCGGAGTAGACAGAACAGAATGTTGGGAGAAAGAAGTCGAGTCAGGGAGTCGCCATGATTCTCCCACCGGACACAGACACAGGTTAAGATCTTCCCTGGTAAGCCACCTCTTGGGCTACACAGATTATTAGAAATGGGTTAGATCAATATGTAAGAGCTAGCCAATAAGAGGCTGGAACTAATGGGCAAGGCAGTGTTAAAAGAATACAGGTTCTGTGTAATTATTTTGGGACATAAGCTAGCCATGCGGGAGCCGGGGCGGCCTGCACACAGCCCTGCTGCTCCTATTACAACAGAGTGGTGATCCAACGTGATGGACTAAATCCACTCTTGCATATATAGTTTAAATGAAATGTTCTTACTTGGGCTTACAATATTCCCCTTAAAAGCTATATACTACGAAGAAAAACAAAACACAAACCAGAAGCCCCCTTTCAAGTTGTTAGTTAGGGGAGTCCCAAAGATTCCTAAAATATTTTTAGGTTATTGCTACTGCTCTACTTGCCTCCTAGAAGTTGAAGGTAAGTATTTATTGCTAAAGATACCATGCACTTCAGACACAGGCTGAAGGAGGTCCTTCTGTATTTGTGTTGCCTTCATTGGTTGAATAAAGAAACTGCCTTGGCCTTTTGATAGGGCAGAACTAAGGTAGGCGGGGACGACAGAACTGAATTCTGGGAGGAAGAAAGCAGAGTCAGAGAAAGCCACTATGAAGCTGCCAGGTCAGACATGGTGAATCTTTCCTGGTAAGCCACGACCCCGTGGTCACATACAGATTATTAGAAATGGATTGAATCAAGATGTAAGAGTTAGCCAATAAGAGGCTAGAGCTTATAGGCCAAGCAGTGATTACATTAATACAATTTCTGTGTGGTTATTTCAGGGGTTATTTAAGGGCAGTGGGACGTGGCCAGCTCCACTCCCTCTTACTCCAACAGGCCCTGAAGGATATGTATGACCTGAAAGCTTCCTTCTTGAGGACTAGATTTTATAATACCAGAAGGTGCTAAGCAAGATTCCAAGGGAATGAAGCAAACAATGGTCCTATGAAGATTTGATGCCTATTAACTAAAATAATGACCAGCTTGGCCTGACACTAGGGGCAATAGTGGCACATGTATCTTGGTAGTAACCATTAGCTCCCTAATTTGACTTAAGCTCCACTTAGCAAGAAGGAAATCATTCCTGGTACTGTACTAGAAAACACCCAACTACCTAGGGCTAAGTATGGTCATGGATCTTGGAGAACCCACAACCACATTTAAAACTGTACTAAACTAGTATAATCCCAAACTGTATTCTAAATGCTTATCTTTATACCTACAGATAATTGTAGCTTTCAGTCCTCATCAAAGAAACTTCTCTTTGACACATACAGAGACTATTACAGAAAACCTCTACTAATCAAAATTCACCTATGATGCCTCAACAATGTGACTGCCTAAACAATACATGCACAAGTATAACACCAACTGATGTGCTAATGTGGAAGGGGAAGATCTCATGAAGCAGCACACCTAGACAGAGAACTACAGGCAATGAAGCATGCAAGTAACATTACATGTACTAAGCAGGCTATGTTTATATATTTAGGAATATATTATATTAAATTAAAACTCCTTATTAAATTACTGTGGATTATATATATTAAAGAAAAAGAGGACATGAGTTTGAGAGAGAGCAAGGAGTTGCATGGGGTGTTGGAAGGATGAAAGGAAAGAAGAGAAATAATGTAATTATACTTTAATTTCATAAAAATAAGATTTTTAAAAGAAGGCAAACAGAGGGACTATCTTTTAAAACATGAAACATAAAATGAAGAGTTACCCTTCTGATGGATGATGACAGCAACCTTTCTTGTGCTTCAACGCTATTCCAATGAAAAAATCTAATCTTCAGAAAAAAATAGTTTTACAGAGAGTACTTTTTAATCCTTGATTCTGATCAGAAAACAGTATCGGACCACTATGGTTCAATCTGATGCAAGGAGTGACAGTTAAAAAGAATTAAAACATTGGTGAAGCCACATGATCCCGCTTGTACCTTCAAAGACTACTTAAGCACAGTTTTCCTCAATAAAGTACCCATTTACGAAATAGAAAGTCTAGCAAAGCAGGCATCCAGTTTTACCCTAAACTGTTGCATTTAATCCTCCTAGCAATGCTACCATAAATGTATGTTATTAAGTGTATTTTAGAGCTCAGGTGACAGGAGCTTGGAAATGTTAAGTAACTTAAAAAGCTACGCATCTAACAAAAAGCAAAGCTGAGATAGAAATGTATGGGCTCCAATCACAAAAATTCTGTACATGTTTTCATAAAAAATATCTCCTGGGCCTGCAGGAAGTGTTTGTTTTGTAAGCAAGAGGATGTGATTTCTACCTCCAGAACCTACATAAAAGCAAGCGTGGCAGGATGATGTCTGGGGATCTGAGCACAGAGGAGGTGGAGATGCATGGATTCATAGAGTTCAGTGACCAGGCAACCTACTCTAATCAAGGAACTCCAAGTCCCAGTCAGAGAACCTGTCTCGAAACTAATAGCCAAGGTCTCCATAGGCACATGCACACCCATGTACTTATACGAATATGCATCTGACCCCCACACACATTCAATATATACTTGCACACAAAAATCTGAGTTTTAATCCCTACATATAAATTAGCCCAACATGAAAGTACACATTAATATCTCCTTTAAATTACAGGGATAGTTGCTTGCTTCTTATCTACCTATCTGTCATCTATCTATCTATCTATCTATCTTAGTTTCATTTAACTGACTCTGCAGCAGGAACTTTGGAACTCATGCCAGGACAGTGACTCTCACAATAGTTCACAGGACTAAAATATCTACATCCCTTGAAAATTTGTTGGAAATGTAAGTTCAGAGAATTCAGACAGAATCACTTTATCAGAACCATCAGTAGCTGAGGAAGGCCTGATGATTTTGAGTTTTAAAAGAACGAGCTATGTCTTTAGTATTATTATTTTACCTATTTTATTTTATGTATATGAGTGTTTTGCCTATGTGTATGTATTAGTGCTGCACGCACACAGTGTTTCACAGGCCTGAAGGTGGCATCAGAACCCATAAAACTGGAGCTGTAGACAGCTGTGAGCTTCCATGTGGGTGCTGCAAACTGTGGAAGAGGAAGCAAAGTGGAAGAAGGTCCCACGGATGAGGGATATAAGTGCTGAGCCATCTCTCCAGTGCCTCGTGGGATTGCTGATACATGTTCAGATTTGAGAACCTCTATTCTCTGGACTACCTCCAATTTAAGCCCAGCTGTAAAGCCAAGAACAATGGCTCAGAATGAGCTGATTCAATTGTTTCTCTTGATTAAAATCCAATAATGGAATACAATTAGAGATTTATTTTCTCAAAAATAAGATGAAAGGGAAAGGCTCAATTCAAGTACCAGCAATTTGCCTCGCAAAATCTTAACAAAATTATCTGATCCTAATCTACTCCTTCAAAAACATCCCCAAAGGGTCATGTATTGATTTCCCTTGCATTTAAGTGTGTAGAATAAGCTTAGTGGTTCATGTCATTTCACTAAGTAAAGACTTCTAATTTTCCTCCCAGGACCCCAGCTCACTTATAGGACAAACCGATGCTCCACTGTGGCTTCTAGCATTTGATTTTTACTATAGACTTTTATTTGAAACTCCAATTTTTCAGCCTTTCATTTCTTTCCTATTTCTAAACTTGATTTTCTGTTAAAAGTATAACTCCACCTGGTCTCATGAATAACCAGAAAACGTATTTCTTAAAAAAAAATCATTTCATTAATTTTAAACAGATTTATCCATGCACATATGGATTTTGACCATACTCCTGTTATTACTTTTTCTTACCCCACTCCTTCTTCCACCGAATCCCTATTCCCAAGAAGCCCCCTTCCTCTTTTTTTTTTGTAAAAAGAATTTTTTTAAGACTTCCTTATTTTGCTTTTATGTGTATCAGTGTATTACCTACAGGTATGTATGTGTACTATGTGTGTGCTTGGTGCCCTCAGAGGCCCAATGAAAGCACTATGTCTCCTGGAACTGGAGTTACAGATAGTTGTGAATAGCCATTCTAGGTGCTAAGACCCAAAACCACATTCTCTGCAAGAATAACAAATGCTGTTACCTGCTGAGTTATATCTCCAGACCACACTTTCCCCCCAATTTTGCTTTTTGTTTGTTTGTTTGTTTTCCAAGACAGGGTTTCTCTGTATAGTTTTGGCGCCTATCCTGGAACTGACTCTGGTAGACCAGGCTGGCCTCGAACTCACAGAGATCTGCCTGCCTACGCCTCCCAAGTTCTGGGATTAAAGGCATGTTCCACTACTGCCCGGCACTTTCCCCTTTTTACAAATGATTTACTGTATTTCATTAGGGTTGCTTACACAAGCATGGATGAGGGGACATTTATCAGAGCACAGACAATTGCCCAGTGGCTATATCACTTAAAATAAAAGGATACACCCTCAGCTTGACAAGCAATCATTAACTGCCAGTAGTTTTCCAGGGGAGGGTGGGGTCTCATTAGCTAACCTCACTACCATGATGGAATGTTAAGTGACCCAATCATATAAAAGTAACCCTAGTTGCTGTGAGCTAGTAAGGGCAAAGGCCACATCATTCTCAACCTTAGGTCTATATAGTCTCATGAATACAAGAATACATGTATATGCATCCACCTATGCTCATGAATAGGTATATATGGCACACACATTACATGTCATGCACACACAAAAATATCTAATTAAAAATAATAAAAATAATGGTTAAAGATCAAAAAAAATAAAATTAAAAATAACCATAAGTGTTGGAGATTGAAAATTACAATCATTATATGGCTATAAGCAGTTTCTTTAAAAACAAACAATCTGAAATGAGATATAGATATGTATTTAACTTGTAATGGGAAAAAGACTCTGGAGTAGAAAGAGATTTGATAAAATCTCTTTCTGTATTTGGTTTGAGATTTATGAATCAGTTATACAGAATTTTATTCAGCTAAGAAAACCATATCATCCTTCACGTTGCTTTAGATTATAGAAGGAATATTTACCTTAATTTCTACTTCTTCAGATCAATTATTATTTCTTTGGGAAGCAAAATCAATATAAAAGGTTGCTGCCAGCATCTTCTTGGCAACAACAGCATGACAGCATTGAGGATGATTTCATTTCTGAGTGTGCAGAAGACACTTACATGGCATGTTCCTATTAGATTTGCTTGTCACATCTAGCACAGTGACTGAAATATAATAAGCACTCAATAAAAACTTGACGAATCAATGGATTTGTAAATGCTACAGATTTGTAAATTATTTTCCTTGTTTTTCTGGTTATAGCCATTTGAGAATAAAAAAATAGAACTAGATTTAATAAGCCACTAACCTATCATTTACCGAGCTATTTGTATTAACCATGACTTCCATCACTAATTGCTTTCTGTGTAGGAAATATCCAACAATGGCGTGGCGAGAAGACAACAGAGAGAGAGCAAGTGGGCAAAGCAGCAATCACTCTGAAGTAGAATTAATTGTTTCAAATCCATTGCCTTCGGCTTCAGTTCACATGACTGTTTCTGGTCTCTTTTTAACTATACTATGCCTGTCAATCCCACTATCAGAAAGCAAGGAAAAGCAAATCTTTCCTGCTTCCTGTCATGTCTAGGCTGTGCACATACCCAGTAAGTGGATCAGATGACCTCACGAAAGGCCTGTACCAGCTGGGAGTTCATTTTGTCATATGTGTAGCCATAGAGGAAACAGTTCCTGGGCTGGAGAAATGACTCAGTCATCACAGGTTAAGGCTTAAAACCAGAATGACAACAGACAGTTCCTTAGAGTAGGGTCATTATCTGTTCCCATAATTTTCTCTGACATTGTAAATTTTTTTTAATAATTTTTTTATTAAGAAAAGAAGAAAAAAAACATAAACAAAAAACAAGTTTCCACCTCCTCCCAGCCTCCCATTTCCCTCCCCCTCCTCCCACCCTTCTCCCCCTCCTCCCACCCTTCTACCCCTCCCCCCACTCCTCTCCCCCTCCCTCTCCAGTCCACAGAGCAGTCCAGGTTCCCTGCCCTGTGGTAAGTCCTAGGTCCTCCCCCCTCCGTCCATATCTAGGAAGGTGAACATCCAAACTGGCTAGGCTTCCACAAAGCCAGCACATTAAGTAGGATCAAAACCCCGTGCCATTGTCCTTGGCGTCTCATCAGCCCTCATTGTTCGCCATGTTCAGAGAGTCCGGTTTTATCCCATGCTTTTTCGGTCACAGTCCAGCTGGCCTTGGTGAGCTCCCAGTAGATCAGCTCCACTGTCTCAGTGGGTGGGTGCACGCCTCGTGGTCCCGACTTCTTTGCTCATGTTCTCCCTCCTTCTGCTCCTCATTGGGACCTTGGGAGCTCAGTCCAGTGCTCCAGTGTGGGTCTCTGTCTCTGTCTCCATCCATCACCAGATGAAGGTTCTTCTTACTTAGCTTCTTTAGGTTCACCTATTGTAGACTCCGTGGCCCTAATTTATGGCTAGAAACCAATTATGAGCGAGTACATCCCATGTTCATCTTTTTGGGTCTGGGACACCTCACTCAGGATAGTGTTTTCTATTTCCATCCATTTGCATGCAAAATTCGAGAAGTCATTGTTTTTTACCGCAGCGTAGTACTCTAGTGTGTATATATTCCATACTTTCTTCATCCATTCTTCCATTGAAGGGCATCTAGGTTGTTTCCAGGTTCTGGCTATTACAAATAATACTGCTATGAACATAGTTGAACAAATGCTTTTGTCATATGATAGAGCATCTCTTGGGTATATTCCCAGGAGTGGTATTGCTGGGTCCAGGGTTAAGTTGATCCCGAATTTCCTGAGAAACCGAAACACTGACTTCCACAGTGGTTGCACAAGATGGCATTCCCACCAGCAATGGATGAGGGTACCCGTTCCTCCACAGCCTCTCCAGCAAAGGTTATCCTTGGTGTTTTTGACTTTAGCCATTCTGACAGGTGTAAGATGATATCTCAAAGTTGTTTTGATTTGCATTTCCCTGATTGCTAAGGAAGTTGAGCACGACTTTAAGTGTCTTTTGGCCATTTGAACTTCCTCTGCTGAGAATTCTCTGTTCAGTTCAGTGCCCCATTTTTTAATTGGGTTAATTAGCATTTTAAAGTCTAGTTTCTTGAGTTCTTTATATATTTTGGAGATCAGACCTTTGTCTGTTGTGGGGTTGGTGAAGATCTTCTCCCAATCAGTAGGTTGCCTTTGTGTCTTATTGACTATGTCCTTTGCTTTACAGAAGCTTCTCAGTTTAAGTAGGTCCCATTTATTCAATGTTGCCCTTAATGTCTGTGCTTCTGGGGTTATACATAGGAAGCGATCTCCTGTGCCCAGCTCCTGTAGGGTACTTCCCACTTTCTCTTCTATCAGGTTCAGTGTGTTCGGGATGATATTGAGGTCTTTAATCCATTTGGACTTGAGTTTTGTGCACGGTGATAGATAAGGGTCTATTTTCATTCTTCTACAAGATGACATCCAGTTGTGCCAGCACCATTTGTTGAAGATGCTTTCTTTCTTCCATTTTATACTTTTAGCTCCTTTATCGAAAATCAGGTGTTCATAGGTTTGTGGGATAAAATCCGGGTCTTCTATACGATTCCATTGGTCGACTTCTCTGTTTTTATGCCAGTACCACACTGTTTTCATTACTGTAGCTCTGTAATAGAGTTTGAAGTCAGGGATGGTAATGCCTCCAGAAGATCCTTTATTGTATAGGATTGTTTTGGCTATCCTGGGTTTTTTGTTTTTCCATATAAAGTTGATTATTGTCCTCTCCAGATCTGTGAAGAATTTTGATGGGATCTTGATGGGGATTGCATTGAATCTATAAATAGCCTTTGGTAGAATTGCCATTTTTACTATGTTGATCCTCCCAATCCAAGAGCAAGGGAGGTCCATCCATTTTTTGGTATCCTCTTCAATTTCTTTCTTCAATGCCTTAAAGTTCTTGTCAAATAGATCTTTCACTTCCTTGGTTAGATGTACCCCAAGATATTTTATGCTGTTTTTGGCTATTGTGAATGGTGAAGCTTCTCTGATTTCCCTCTCTGCTTCCCTATCCTTTGTGTATAAGAGGGCGACTGATTATTTGGAGTTGATCTTGTATCCTGCCACATTACTAAAGCTGTTTATCAGCTGTAAAAGTTCTTTGGTGGAGTTTTTGGGGTCGCTTATGTACACCATCATATCATCTGCAAATAACGAAAGTTTAACTTCTTCCTTTCCAATTCGAATCCCCTTGATTCCATTATGTTGTCTTATTGCTATTGCTAGAACTTCAAGCACTATATTGAAGAGGTATGGGGAGAGTGGACAGCCTTGTCGTGTTCCTGAGTTAAGTGGGATGGCTTTGAGTTTCTCTCCGTTTAATTTGATGTTAGCTGTCGGCTTGCTGTATATAGCTTTTATTATATTTAGGTATGACCCTTGTATCCCTAATCTCTCCAAGACTTTTAACATAAATGGATGTTGAATTTTGTCAAATGCTTTTTCAGCATCTAATGAAATGATCATATGGTTTTTTTCTTTCAGTTTATTTATATGCTGGATTACATTGATAGATTTTCGTATGTTGAACCAGCCCTGCATCTCAGGAATGAAGCCTACTTGATCATAATGGATAATTTTTCGGATGTGTTCTTGGATTCGATTTGCCAGTATTTTGTTGAGGATTTTTGCATCGATATTCATGAGTGAGATTGGCCTGTAGTTCTCTTCCCTGGTTGAGCCTTTGAGTGGTTTTGGTATCAGAGTAATTGTGGCTTCATAAAAGGAATTTGGTAATGACCCTTCTGTTTCTATCTTGTGGAATACATTAAGGAGTATAGGTATTAGATCTTCTTGGAAGATCTGGTAGAATTCCGCATTGAAACCATCTGGTCCTGGGCTTTTTTTGGTAGGGAGGTTTTTGATAACCTCTTCTAATTCTTCGCGACTAACAGGTCTATTTAGATTGTTCACCAGGTCCTGATTTAACTTTGGTATATGATATTTATCTAAAAAAGTATCCATTTCCTTTACATTTTCCAATTTTGTGGCATATAGGCTTTTGTAGTAAGATCTAATGATTCTCTGAATTTCCTCTGTGTCTGTGGTTATGTCCCCCTTTTCATTTCTGATCTTATTAATTTGCAAATTCTCTCTCTGCCGTTTGATTAGCTTGGATAGTGGTTTGTCAATCTTGTTGATTTTCTCCAGGAACCAGCTTTTTGTTTCATTGATTTTTTGTATTGTTTTCTGTGTTTCTATTTTGTTGATTTCAGCCCTCATTTTGATTATTTCCAGTCTTCTACTCCTCCTAGGTGAGTCTGCTTCTTTTTTTTCTAGAGCTTTCAGGTGGGCTGTTAAGTCTCCAATGTGTGCTTTCTCTGTTTTCTTTAAGTGGGCACTTAGTGCTATGAACTTTCCTCTTAGGACTGCTTTCATAGTGTCCCATAAGTTCGAGTATGTTGTTTCTTTATTTTCATTGAATTCCAGGAAGACTTTAATTTCTTTCTTTATTTCTTCCTTAATCCAGCTATGGTTCAATAGTTGACTGTTCAGTTTCCATGACTTGTATGCTTTCTGGGGGTAGCATTATTGTTGAATTCTAACTTTAATCCATGGTGATCTGATAAGACACAGGTGGTTACTAATATTTTTTTGTAACTGTGGATGTTTGCTTTGTTACCGACTATGTGGTCGATTTTCGAGAAGGTTCCATGAGCTGCAGAGAAGAAGGTATATTCTTTCCTATTTGGATGGAATGTTCTATAGATGTCTGTTAAGTCCATTTGATTCATTACCTCCACTAATTCTCTTATTTCTCTGTTAGGTTCCTGTCTGATTGACCTGTCCATTGGTGAGAGAGGAGTGTTGAAGTCTCCTACTATTAGTGTGTGCGGTTTGATGGCTGCCTTGAATGTTAGCAATGTTTCTTTTATGTACGTGGGTGCTTTTATATTAGGGGCATAGATGTTCAGGATTGAGACTTCATCCTGATGAACTGTTCCTGTTATGAGTATAAAATGCCCCTCTCCATCTCTTCTGATTGATTTAAGTTTAAAGTCAACTTTGTTAGAGATTAGTATGGCCACACCTGCCTGTTTCTTAGGTCCATTTGCTTGATAGGCCTTTTCCCAGCCCTTTACTCTGAGTAGGTGCCTCTCTTTGTGGTTGAGGTGTGTTTCTTGTAAACAGCAGAATGTTGGATCCTGTTTTCTTATCCAATCTCTTAGCCTGTGCCTTTTTATAGGTGAGTTGAGTCCATTGACATTAAGTGATATTAATGACCAGTGGTTGTTAACTCCGGTCATTTTTTTTAGTCGTAGAGTTTGTGTGTTTCCCTTCTTTGTTTTGTGTTGGTGAAGGGTCTCTAGATGTCTGAGTTATTGTGGTCATTGTTGGACTCCTTGGTTAGTGATTTTCCTTCAATTACTTTCTGTAAGGCTGGATTTGTGGCTGCGTATTGTTTAAATTTGTTTTTATCCTGGAAAATTTTATTTTCTCCATTTATAGTGAATGAAAGCTTGGCTGGGTATAGTAATCTGGGCTTGCACCCATGGTCTCTCAGTTTCTGCAGTACATCTATCCAGGACCTTCTGGCTTTCATGGTTTCCATGGAGAAGTCAGGTGTAAGTCTGATAGGTTTACCTTTATAAGTTATTTGGCCTTTTTCCTTTGCAGCTCTTAATATTCTTTCCTTATTCTGTATGCTTTGTGTTTTGATAATTATATGGCGAGGGGATGTTTTTTTTTGATCCAGCCTATTCGGTGTTCTGTATGCTTCTTGCACCTTCATAGGAAAATCTTTCCTTAGGTTGGGAAAGTTTTCTTCTATAATTTTATTAAATAGATTTTCTGGACCATTGAGCTGCCCTTCTTCTCCTTCTTCTACTCCTATTATTCTTAGGTTTGGTCTTTTTATTGTGTCCCATATTTCCTGAATGTTTTGTGATGAGAGTTTGTTGGACTTGCTGTTTTCTTTGATCAGTGTGTTTATTTTCTCTATGGTATCTTCAGAATCCGAGAGTCTTTCTTCTATCTCTTGTATTCTGCTGGTTATGCTTGTTTCTGTAGTCTCTATTCGTTTACCTAGATTTTCCATGTCCAGACGGCCCTCTGTTTGTGTTTTCTTCTTTGCCTCCATTTCAGTTTTCAGGTCTTGAACTGTTTCCATTATCTGTTTGATTGTTTTTCCTTGGTTTTCTAGGGTATCATTCACTGATTTATTCAATTCTTCAAACTTTCTGTTATATTTCTCATCCATTTCTATAAGGGCGTTTTTTACATGCTGTTTAAGGGTGTCAATCACTTTCATGAAGTCAATCTTTTCTCCTTCCTCTTGATTAAGGGGTTCTTGTCCTCCCGTTGTGAGGTCGCTTGTTTCTGGTAGCTTCATGTTGCTTTTCAGCTTGTTGGGCGAATTCTTGCCTTGACGTCGGCCCATCTCTTCTTCCAAATGCTCCCTATGGATCTTCTTTTACCGGATTAGGTCTCCTTGCCTACCAAACGCTGTCTCTCCCCAATGTTGGCTCTCCCAATGCTGGGTCTCCTGGTGCCGAAAGATCAGGCCTCCGTGCTGGTTTGGCAGCTCGCAGACAAAGCGCCTACCCCGCTTGGTGCAGGCAGGCCACAGAAACAAAGGAACTGCTGGCCCCCGGGAGCCCCGGGTACTTGGACCCAGCGCCCAGATAGGCTGCGCTGGGCGATGCCACGCGCCAAAAGAGGGCAGTGGGGCGACATTGTAAATTTTTGATAAGAAAACATTAATTGATGTAGATTGTTGATAGGTCCCTTTGGAGTCTGCATATATCACAGAGGAATCTAATTGTATTAGGTAAATGTTTCCATATATTGGACAACATAAATTTAGGAACCTTGTAGTCAAAGTCCTCCAAGATTTATCTAAACATAATCCATGCTTAAATAAATAATTCACCTACTTCTCAAATATCAAAGACACTCCTTTTCCACTGGCTTATATATTTTATTTTTTAAATTGAGTTTTATTTAGATAGCATTTTTTCCATTTATTTTTACATCCAAAACACAATTTCACCTCCCTCCTCTCCTCCCACCTCCTTATCTCCAGACTCCTCCTCTATCTCCACTCAGAAATAGGCAGGCCTCTCATGGTTTTGACCAAAGCAAGGTGCATCAAGTTGAGGCAGGACTGAGCAACCTCGCCTTGCATCACTTAGAGAGGATGACCATATCAACTCTTTAAAACATTTTGATTTCATTGAAATTAGCAGAAAAGGGCACTACTCCTAGTTGGGGAACTATTGATAAGCAATGGCAGTCTGGAGAGGGAGACTCATTTCTCATTGAGGTTATGGTCGTGGGAATGTTTCCCATACTGCAGTGGATGGCCCCATCCCTATGTTTCTAAGGGTAACACTAAACAGATACCCTGGAATACACTTTTCAAAAACAGACTTGAAGTTGAGATGGAGACATGTTGGGTCTTCCAGTTGGAATTGGATGGAAGAAGCTAGAGGTGGGTATGGCCTGAATACAGTATATACATGTAGGAAGTAATTAAATAATAAATAATAATATATCTTAATTGAGAGGGGGACGAAAGAGCAAGTTCAGCAGTTAAGAGCACTGGTTGCTCTTCTAGGGAGCTTGGGTTGCTACCAGTACCCACATGGTGATTCACAACTACCTGTAAAAGCAGTTCCAGAGGATCCAACCCCCTCTTCTGGCCTCTATTGGCATAAGGTATACAAGTGCTGCGTAGATGACATACATGTTTGTAAAACCCTCATAAGCACAAAATAAAAGTGCATTAAATCTTTTAATTTTCAGAGTAAAGGGGTTGTAAATTGCACAAGTTTAAAAATTCCTGATCTAGATAATGACTACCATCTTGTCCAATAGTGTGGCATACTCCTAACCCTAACATGCATGCAAAACAGTACAAATAAGAATAATGTGCTCTCTGAATCTACCAGTGTTTCCTTCTCCATATCCCTTCCATCAGTTAGAATAGTTTCTTTTTCTGGTCTTTGAATTTTTTCATCATTTGTATTTCATATCTTTTCTCATGATATACCTTAAATCATTTTCCTTCCCATACTCCCCCCAAAGTCTACTCGTCTATCCAAGCAGAGAAGTTGTTTGCTGAACTGGGCATTTACCGATTTCTTACAATCCATAATTTTCACTGTTTTTAAACTTCAATAACACCGTGTGAAAAATCTGATAATTTTTTTGTTTAATTGCTGGTTAAAAACATGTTCTAAGTTTTTGCTGTATAATTTTTTATGGTTGTAACAGAAGGCATCTCTGAAATAAAACAAGGGTCATAACTAACAATCAATTTCCTTCACGTGTTATTTTTTAAGAACAAAAATGGTTTTATTATTCAATTCCTGGGGAAAAATGTGAAAAGTAAATTTAACTCAACGGAAATCTTAGCGCTGACTATGAAAACATCAATACAGAACAGAAAAGTGCACTG
Source organism: Microtus oregoni (assembly GCF_018167655.1). Classification (NCBI taxonomy): domain Eukaryota; kingdom Metazoa; phylum Chordata; class Mammalia; order Rodentia; family Cricetidae; genus Microtus; species Microtus oregoni. The sequence continues at coordinate 9,313,930 of NW_024543873.1, forward strand.
AAGGAACGAGATGCTGATTTATTCTGACATTTCATCAACATTATTAATAGCAGCAATGCTCGTATTAGTGCTAATAGAGACTCTTGTGAAAAAAGAGCAACAAAAAGCTCAGCTTTCTGCTGCAGGAAGGTAAAAGACTTTAGGGAAAAGTATAGACACTAGTCTCCAGACAGGGAGTGCTGGACATAGAAGATAATGCTTCTTCTGATCAACTCAGAAAGAAACGAATAAAGAGTTCTCTCTTGAAGAAGATAAAATAAATGAATGAGCTCAGATAATCCATTGTGAAGACTTAAATCTTTTCCAAATAATGACTTAGACTAGCACATTGATTTTCTTAACTCTGTTAACTACTCTTAAAGGTTCAATCAAGTATCTCAGATGAAACATTCAACCAATATTTATCGAGCAGTACCATGCTCAAGGCATTGTGCTGAATGTTAGAAGGGACACAGGAGAACTCCCATATCAATGAATGAGTTTAACACAGTGAGACTTTCATTGTTGCTGTGAAGTGTGGGGGTGGCTAGTTAGTAAAATGTGCCTTGTCCTAGGTTCTATCCTCAGCACCAGACAGAACACAGGGACCATTGTTTGTGGGGAAAGGAAAGAAGGGAAATAGGGAAGGACAGAACAAGAGAAGGACTACCATATAGACAAAACTTTAACAGTCCTTGACTTGTTTCTCATCCAGCACTTTCAATTTCTTGTCATTCCCTTTTCTTAATTTTTCCTTCACTCTTTTTTTTGCTTGTTTTCCCAAGTCATCATGCATGTAACCATCACACCTACCTCATGACTCAGCCTCATCAAAGTATCTGTGTCAGAATTGCATCACTGGACTTTCTCAGCTTGTTCCTTCTGCTTCAATTACTCTTGAAGACTAAGCTAAAATCATCTCCTAAGTGAAATTTGTCTGACACTTTTAAGTCAAAATAATCCTCTCTCCATGATGCTACATCGCCTAATAGATTAGTGATTCACAGTTTGAAAAGTGGGTGGCTTATTTAGTTTATATTTCCTCCCCCATTTCGAATGGCTGTGAAGTTAGGAGGAGTTGTGACACAGAATCCATGCAATTTAATGAAGTCTCTTAGTTCTCTATTGATGTAAAGAGACATGACCAAGGCAACTTGTGGAAGGAAGTGTTTAATTAGAGTTTTTTTACAGCTTCCAAGGAAGAGTTCATGGCCACTATGGCAGGGAGCATGGTGGCAGGCAGGCGGGCATGACCCTGGAGTAGTAGCTGAAAGTTTACATCTGGTCCACAGGTATAAGACAGACGGAGGGAGGGAGGGAGGGAGGGAGGGAGGGAGGGAGGGAGGGAGGGGGTGGGAGGGAAGGGGAGGGAGGGAGAGAGGGAGACTGTGACTGAGTGGGCCTAGTTGGGCTTTTGAAACCTAATAAATAATAAAAAGTATCAAATCTGACGACTAAAAAGTGAAAGTGTGCATGAAGAAATATTCAATGAGACACCTTCTCCAACAAGGCCACACCTAACCCTTCGAAAATAGTCCATCAACTGGAAACGAACATCAAAAATATGAGCTTACTAAAGCCATTATCAAACCACCACATGCAGGAGAGAAGACACGGATGCTGTATTTGTGATCACTGGGCCTATGTTAATGCTTCTTGAACAGTACATTTGTCCAGCCTCCATGGAGAGCCTTTACCACAACTAGGACAGTAAGGAAGAAAGCCAGCACTAGAGAACCTGAGCTGTAGAACTCAGCACTATGCATGGCATCCATGATCATGCTGCCTCTGTCCCCATTCACCAAGGCTACTAACTACAGATGCTTCATAAAAACCCACTCTTTTTATAGCTATGCTTGAAAGCAGTAACAGCCAGGCCAGTAGAATAGCCACTTACTCATGACTGCCTCCAAATCCAACAGGAGTGCCATTTTTTTCTTGGTAGATTCAGATAATTAGCTACAAGAGACTGAGATACTTTAAAATTAGTTAAATGGAACATTGAAAAGCATGTAAGAGCCGGGTGGTAGTGGCGTGGCGTATGCCTTTAATCCCGGCACTCAGGAGGCAGAGGCAGGTAGGTCTTCGTGAGTTTGAGGTCATCCTGGTCTACAGTGAGTTTCATAACAGGTTCCAAAGCTACAGAGAGAAACCCTGGTTCGAAGAACCAAGATGGATGGATGGATGGATGGATGGATAGATAGATAGATAGATAGATAGATAGATAGATATTGATTAGAAAGCATGTAAGAAATTGCTATATGCTAAGTAACAGTCTACCATCATATGTATTGGATATCTTTAGCAACTCAGAACAGTTTTGGCTCACAGGATGCATTTAATAAATACGTAGTGAATTTATTAATTCTAGATGTGAGAATACTAAAGGGTTGTTGGTACTTTTTAAAGATGTGCCCTTTTTCCTGTTTTCTCTTATGTCTTGATTGTAAATGATTATTCATTTCAATTGAATGTTGGCTTTTTCAGTATTTAGAAAGGGAAAATATGTACTACTACATAAAACCATTATTATAAAGAAGAGGTGGTACATTAAATGAATTATAACAGAACAATATATTCACCAACAAAATGATGATAAAATTTTCTATTGAGAAAAGATTATATTTATGGGTTACAGTCAAATACTATAGCATACCAGGAAGATAAATTCCAATTGAATTAAATGCATGAATATGAGAAAGCACAACTTTATAAATGGGAAAATTAAAGAAAACTCTCAGGGGGCTGGTAAGATGGCTCACCAGTAAAGAGCACTTGATACTCTCCCAGGGGACTCAAATTGAGTTCCCAGCACCCATGTCAGGCAACTATCTATAATTGCAGCTCCAGGGAACTAAAACTTCTAGATTTTGCGGTCACCTTCATTCATATGCATCTACCCACATGAAGACACACATACTTATACATAATTAAAAATTAAAACAAATCTTCGAAGAGTCTTGCATTTCTAAATTAATTTTGGGGGAGGCAAAAGTCTAAATTCAAACAAAGAAAAAGAACAAACCATACTAAAAAGTAGCAAATCTGATGACTAAAAAGTGAAAGTTTGCATGAAGAAATAATAAAATTACACACATCAAGTATGAATCGATATGGAATATCTAAAAACTATCTTTATAAAAGAGCAAGTGGGCCAGTTTGTAGGCACATTATCATTGGTACTTGACTGAGCGCTTAAAATAATTCATAATAAGAATAAGCTATAAAACAATATACTGCATTATTCAAAATAATAAACCTCCACTTGAGCCAGTAAAACAACTGAGCTGATAAAGACACTTGCTGTCAATCAAGATTGATGACCTGAGATTGGTACCTGGGATCCACTTTGATGGAAGGAGAGAAATGACTTCTGGAAGTTGACCTCTGTCCTCCATTTGCCTGATGTGTCACACACATGCACACTCTTTCTCCCTCTCTCCCTCACACACAGACACACAAATAAATAATAATTAATTAATTAATGTAGTAAAACATATCCAGAGTAGAAAGATATGTTGGTGGCATCACCATATGTATTTTTAAATTATACTACAGAGCAAGGGTAAGAAGACTGTGATACTGACACAGAAACACACATTCAGATCAACAAAATTGAAGACAGAATCCATAATTAAATGAACACAGTCACACCTGCCTAGTTTTCAAGAAAAGTTTGGAAAATCCACACTGGGAAAGATAGCCTCTGTAACAAATGGTGCTGGGAAATCAAAACATGCAGAAGAATGAAACTAGATTAAAATCTCTTACCCTATCTTCAGTGAGTCCGGATTTATCCCCTGCTTTTTCAGACCCAGGCCAGCTGGCCTTGGTGAGTTCCCCATAGAACATCCCCATTGTCTCAGTGTGTGGGTGCACGCCTCGCGGTCCTGAGTTCCTTGCTCGTGCTCTCTCTCCTTCTGCTCCTAATTTGGACCTTGGGGTTGTAGTCTGGTGCTCCAATGTGGGACTCTGTCTCTGTCTCCTTTCATCGCCTGATGAATGTTAATATCCAGGAAGATGTCTATATGTTTTTCTTTGGGTTCACCTTATTATTTAGCTTCTCTAGGATTACGAACAGCGGACAATGTGGACTGCTGAGAAGTCAAGAACAATGGCACTGGGTTTTGATCTTACTGCATGTACTGGCTTTGTGGAAGCCTAGGCTGTTTGGATGGGATGTTCACCTTACTAGACCTGGAAGGAGGTGGGAGGTCCTTGGACTCCCCACAGGGCAGGGAACCCAGTCTGCTCTTTGGGCTGATGAGAGAGGGGGAGTTGATTGGGGGAAGGGGAGGGATATGGGAGGCGGTGCAGGGAAGAGACAGAAATCTTAAATAAATAAATAAATAAATAAATAAATAAATAAATAAATAAAATAAAATCTCTTACCCTGCACAAAGGTACATTCAAAATAGATCAAGATCTAAATCCAAGACCTGAAACTGATAGGAAATGGACTTCACAGGCAAAGGACTCTAACAGCTGAAGAAATAATTCTAAGAACTGGAATTGGATGAAATGAAAAAGATTCTGTATAATAAAGGAAGCAACAAAAAGAAACATCCTAGAGAAACAGAAAAGATTTTCCAACTATACATCTGACAAGGAATTAATAACTAGTATTGGTAAAGCATTGCAAAATTTTGTACCCAAAGCCTCAAATTATTCAGTTAGAAAACAGGCTAACTAACTGAATAGATAGTTCTCGAGAGGAGAAATACAAATTTCCAATAAACATTTGAAGAAATGTTCAATATCCCTATCCATCAAGAAAATGCAAACTCAAACTACTTTGAGATTTCATCTCAACCAAGTCAGAATGAATACTTTGAAGAGAAGGAATAAAAAAAAAATTCTGGTGAGGACGTAGAAAGGAAACCTTATATATTCCATTAGGAATGAAATCCGTTTGGATACAATGGAAGTCAATGTAGACATAACTCAAAAACTAAAAATATAACTACCATACAATCCAGAAATACCACCCCTGCCCACTTAACCTCAGGACTCAAAGTCTCTGTATATTAATACCATAGTATTAATTACACTGACCACAGTTGGACTGTTCATATTAGATAAGTAAAACCTGTCTAAAGGTTCATTAACAGTTGAACAGTAAAGAAAAATGTATTATATATGCAGAGTTAAGTTCTATTTAGCTGTAATAAAAAATGGATTGATCACATCAACATGGCCCTGAAAGACAAATACTATCAGTTTTCTATTTTTTATGCAGAATCTAGATTTAAGTACATTTGTATGTGCATGCACACATTTTCACAAGTCATGAAAGTAGTAAGCGAACTATGTGAAGGTAGAAAAAGGTCTTAGGAGTAGAGGAAAGGAAGAAAGAGAAAATGAAAGAGAGGTAACAAAATACATGTTACGTGAAAGAAGAGAGAGGACTATTTGGGGGGAGGGAAAGTTGTCAGCAAGGAGTAAGCATGGGGATAGGTAGGGAAATGAATATGCATAAAGAATTGTGACTTTTATGTATGAAATATATACTATATATTATAATGACAATTTGTCCTATGCTATTTGAGCTGACCATAGAAATAGGCTTGTAAACCAACCCCACTGCCATTTCAGACCCAAGCTTGTTTGTCTCAAAGAATCCACCAAGGTCTAGGGTAGGTTTTTTTCCCCAACAGGAGGGGAAGAGAGCAGAAAACAGCCCAAGAAATAAAATACTGCATCCTTGGAAACAGCCTAAAAGTAAGCCACTTCCAATATAGGTTATTATTGCTTATCCCATGATATAAAAAGATACAGTGGGAAAAAGAAACCAGCAGTTAAGCCATGGTAACTAAGTTTTCCCATCGAGGTGAAAACTCCAACTGGCTGACTCAATGATACTTACCCAGTTGATTCCTGGTAGATGCTAGTAAATCCTGATTTGATGCTGACTTTCCCTCCTTTTGTTTGTTTGTTTTGCCTTGAAGCCTCACACAAGGGAACAGTCTGCTCCATTTGGGACTCTCTTCTTTGGGAACTTGAACTGGTTCCTTCAATAAGGCTTCTCTAGTTGAATTGTATGGGATGTTTTGAGCTCTCAATTTGATGATGTTCCGCTATCTATCTGTCCACCTACTTAACTATCTACCTATCATTTATCTAGTTACTTATCTACCTACCTATCCCTTGCTATTTATGATTATGTTGTTGTTGTTTTGAGACAGCATCTCACTATATATTTTTGACTACCCTGAAGTCATTATGTACACTAGGCTGTCCGCAAACTCAGAGGCCCACCTGCCTCTGCCTCCAAGTGCTGGGGTTTAAAGCATGCCACTATGCCTGGCTGCTATTTATTACTTTAAAATGGTTTTGTAAATACTAATCAAACTCATTGAAAACAAAAGGATGTGGCTATCATATATCATTCTCTAGACAGTACAGAACAAAATGCTATAATGAAATCTGGTACTTGGTACATTAACTTAAAATGTTAAATTTTTTATTTTAAATGTTTTATCCATTTTACATACAAACCTCAGTTCCCCCTCCCTCTCTTCCTCCTGCTCTCCCCTTACCTCTCCCGCAACCGACCTCCTCATCCACTCCTCAGAAAGCGTAAGGCCTCCCATGGGGAGTCAACAAAGTCTGGCACATTAAGTTCAGGCTGGACCAAGTTCCCCCTCCCCCTGCATCAAGGCTGAGCAAGGCATCCCACAATAGGGAGTGGGCTCCAAAAAACCAGTTCACGCACAAGAGACAGATCCTGGTCCCACTGCTAGGGGCCCCTCGAACAGACCAAGCTATGCAACTATAGTTCACATGCAAAGGGCCTAGTTCGGTCCCATGCAGGCTCCCCAGCTGACAGTCTAAAGTCTGTGAGTTTCCACAAGGCTCAGATCAGCTGTCTCTGTGTATTTCCCCCTCATGACCTTGACCTTTCGTTGCTCATATAATCTCGCCTCCAAAAAATGCTAGATTACAGAAAAGGATGTACAGTATTGTTTTAAAATATTTGTTCAGCCATACAGATATATTGAAATTATAATTATTTAAAATGATCATACAATTACTATACATATTTATGTTAGTACATAGTATATAATCCAATATACATGTAAAATGTATCAAACCAGAGGAATTAGCATTTGTTTCTATGAAAAAAACCATCAAACACTTCCATATATTTTGCAATATGTGGCGAATTGTGGAACCTTCAAAATTATTTTCTTTCTGATTGCGCCTTTGTACATCCCCTTACTATCTTCCTCTACCTCCTCTGTCCCCACCCTTCCAAACTCACAGTAACATAATTACTTTCTCCACTTCTGTGGGAGCAAACTGAAATTTCCACAGATGAGTAAGATCATGCAGAATTTATCTTTCTGTTCCTTCTTCATTTCGCTTAACATAATGGTCAGTTGTTCTGTCCAGCACAATCAGTAATAACATCTTACTGGTACACAGAATTACTGTGTGTCTGACTCATGATTTCTTATCAATTTCCAGTTTCCATGACTCTGCTAGTGGGACCAGCAGTGAGATCAAAGAGAGATGTCTCTCTAACATACTTATTTTGTTACCCCTGGATACATACCAAGGATGCAATTACAAAATTATATTGTGGTTCAAGTTTCAACTTTTTGAAGAGTTTTCAAAACTGCTATACTGAGTCATAATCCCACAAGTAGTTTATAAGGATTCTTACTTCATATCTTCACTAGAATATTTTTTGGGGGAATTATTTTTTGATAAGAGTCATTGCACCTGGAGTGAGATGACATCTTATCACAGCTTTGAAATGAAATTTCCTGATGATTACTAAGGTTAAATATTTTTGTGCATTAATTGGCAATATGTGTCTGATTGGATCATTTGCCATTTTAATCAGATTATTGTAATAGAGATGGAAAAGGTCACGCTACAGCTGAAGACAGAATTTTAAAAGATTATTAAAGGGGTTGGAGAGATGGCTCAGCAGTTTCAGAGCACTGGCTGCTCTTCCAGAGGACCAGAGTTCAACTTCAACACCCACATGGCAGCTCCCCACCATCTGTAACTCTGGTTCCTGGGGATTTGATGCCCTTTTGTGACTTCCATGAGCAACAAAGAAATGCATCCCAGACACACACACACACACACACACACACACACACACAGCAAAAAATACACATAAATACAATTTGTATTTTAAAATTAAAACCACCAAAAAGATCATTTGAGATAATTAGGAACAATTTACATGTTGCAAATTGTAAAATTTAGATAAAATGAACACTGTTCTAGATGTGAGTACCTGACTATATGAGCCCTGAAAAATGGAAAACCAATCTTAAGTAATAATGAATACTAGGGATGAGTCAGTACTAAGTATCTCGCAGTTGGCAAACCTGGAGTCTTAGTTAAGGTTACTATTTCTGTGATAAAATTACCCAAAGGAGCTTGTAAAGGCAAAGGGTTTATTTTACTCATAGTTCAGTATAACAGTTCATTATTAGCAGAGCAGGGACCTGGAGGCAGGAGATGATGCAGAGGCCATGGGAGGAGCGCTGCTGGCTTGCTTTTCATAGATTTCACAACCTGTTTTCTTATAGCACCCAGGGACTACCTGCTCAGGGATGGCCCCACCCACAATGGGCTGGGCCCTCCCCCATTACAAATTAAGAAAATGCCCTGTAGGCTTAACTACAGTCTGATTTTATGGAGGCATTTTCTCAATTGAGGTTCCTTCCTCTCTGATGACTCTACCTTGTGTTAAATTAATATAGAACTAGCAAGCATACCTGGGAAGTGAGGTTCTGGACAGAGATTTTCCTTTCTGTAAGACCTGAATGATCTCTGAAAGATCTGAATGAATATAGAAATATTGCCATAGTTCGTCTGTAAAAAGATTATATCCCAGGATTTGAAATGTTTTTATTTAGGAGAGTAGCAGAAATGGAAAAAGAGAATATAAGTTGATGATGGGAAAATCAGACCCAGAGATTTCTTTGTACTTTTTTGAATGCATTAACCAATTTGAATTATTGAGAACACATAGATACCTTATTCCTATTGATACTCAAAATCTCTGAGTAAGCAATTCCAATGAAGATGAAAATAAAATGATGACTAGTAGCAATCTTATGGAAAAGGTGGGACAAGTGCAAGTAAATTGCTCAATTAAGCTCCTGAAAGAAGTATCAGCTGACTACAGCAGAGAAGTTCCTCTCTGAGGAGGCCGCTCCCGTGAACACCAGTGATAGAGATGAGTTTCAGTCAATAATGGATGTTCAGATATTGTCCATGAGCTGGTTGAGCAAGGAGCCTGTGTGCATGCCATGATTGTGGGTATCTGAACAGCCTGTAGAGTGCTCATTAAGTGGAATTACCCAAGTGCTCTCTTTTCTTACCTCAGCTCGAGACAGAATATCTTAGCTACTCTTCTACTGTTGTGATGAGACATCATGGCCAAGGCAACTTATAGAAGAAAGCATTTAATTTGGGTCTCATAGTAACAGAGGATTAGAGTCTACAACCATCACACTGGGGAGCATGGTAACAAATAGGTAGGCACAGTGCTGGAGCAGTACCTGAGAGCTTACATCATGAGACACAGACACAAGACACAGAGCTAATCAGGAATGGCAAAAGCCCATTCCCAGTGACATGCCACATATCCTAATCCTTACCAAACATTTCCACTAACTGGTAACTGAGTATTTAAATATACGCGCATTTGGAGGTTATTCTCGTTCAAGCCGTCCTCCAGACCTTAATAGTCAAACACTTGTATCTTGTTGCTGGGAACAGGAATAGCATAAATACTCTGGAACTCCTAATGATCCCTTCATCAAATATGAGCTGAAGAAGTCAGAAGAGACTGCATTTGCTATTACCAAGAGTACAATATCTAACTATCATTACCTCTTAGAAATTGTAGAAAGCTGAACAAATTCTTTACCTTTCTCTTAATGGTTCTAGTAATTTCCTAAAATTGTTAAGTCCCAGTGTCTTCTTTGTATGAAATGAAAAACATTCCCACAATACAAAGTCAACATCAGATTCTTGCTGCAGAAATTTCATTGGTACACATCATAATGTTCTTCCAAGTGACTTGCCATCTCTTTATGTCAAAATGTCTGAAAGGTATTTGGATGCATGGCTAATGAATTCTGTGGAATTCATATTTTGTTTTTCAATCAGAAATAATTTTAACTTACTTACACCCTAAAACTTGGCACATGTAATACATAAACTAACGATTTTTTTGGTGTTTATCAGAGAGAAATTTATGGTTTTTATCTAATTTTTTTATTGGTTAGTTTTTGTTTTGCTTTTACATCCCGGCCAAAGTTTCCCTTCCCTCCTCTTACCCCAGTACCTCCTCCTCCCTCTACCACTGACTCCTCTTCTGTTTCTTTTCAGATATGGGAGGGCCTCCCATGGATATCAGCCACCAATGGTATATTAAGTTGCAGTGAGACTTGGCAACTCCTATTCTATTAAGATTGAATGAGGCAATCCTGTGGGAGGAATGGGTCCAAAAGCAGGCAACACAGTCAGAGACAGCCCGTTCCCACTTTTAGGAGTCTCAAAGAAGACTTAGTTACATAACTGTAACATATAAGCAGAGTGCCTAGGTCAGTCCCATGCAGGCTCCCTGGTTGTCAGTTCAGTCTCTGTGAGGTCCTATAAGCCCAGATTAGTTGATTTTGTTGGTTTTCTTGTGGTGTCCTAGACCCTGCTGGCTCCTAAAATCCTTCTTTCCCCTCTTTTTGGCATGATTCCCTGAACTCCCCCTAATGTTTGGCTGTGGGTCTCTGCTTCTTTTTCCATCAGTTCCTGGGTGAAGTCTCTCTTATTTGGCTAGGCACCAATCAATGAGTATAGCACAATGTCACTAGGAATCATCTCATTGACCATTTTTTTTTTCTTTTCCAGTTGTGTTTGATTCTATCCTTGTCTCTGGGTATCCCACATCTGGGTCCTGGCCCTCGGGGGTGAGCTCCTTCCCAGGGTATGGGTTTCCAGATGGGCCACTCATTAGTTGGTCACTCCCATAGTTTCTGTGCCTTCTTTTTACTCCAGCACATCTTGTAGATAGGACAAATTGTAAGTCAAAGGGTTTGTGGCTGGGTTGGTATCCCAGTCCAACACTGAAGTCTTGTCTAGTTACTGGTGATGACCTGTTCAGGCTCCCTTATTGCTAGGAGTCTTCAGTATGATCATCCTTATAGTTTCCTGGGAATTTCCATTGCTCTAGGCTTCTAGCTTATCCCAGACATGCCCTCAGATAACTGTTGCCTCTTCAAGTACTCTGTCCCTCCATCCTCACCCTCCTTTCTATATCCTTCTCCCCATCAACTTGTAACATGAACGGGGCCTGCTTGTTGGGGTTTCTGTCCCACCCGGTACCCCACAGCCAGCAAGCCCCAAACAAAATCACACAGAGATCTCTATAAGTTATAAAGCTGATTGGCCCATTAGCTCAGGCTACATATTAGCTCTTGTAGCTTATGTTAACCCATTGTTCTTATCTATGCTAGCCACGTGGTTCGGTATTTTTCTTAGCAGGGCAGCTCACATCTTGCATCTTCAGAGTCTGGGCAGAAGTGGGAGGAATCAACTTCCTCCTTCTCAGAATTCTCCTATTCTCATTGTATCATTTCTACTCCCTGTCTGGTTTTTCCACCTATACTTCCTGCCTGGCCAATCAGTGTTTATTTAAAACATGATTGACAGATTACAGACAATTCTCCCGCACCATCAACTGACAAGGTCCATTCTATTTCTTCTTCACAGCAAGATTCATGCACACATCCCCCCACCTTGAGCCCATCTTGTTACCTAGCATCTCTGGGTCTGTGGATTGTAGCATGGTTCCCCTTTACTTCAAGGCTAATATCCACTAATGAGTGAGTTTATACCATGTTTGTCTTTCTGGGTCTGGGTTATCTCACTCAGGATGATTTTCACTAGTTCCATCTGTTTGCCACAAATGTCCTAAGGCCATTTTCTTTTAACAGTTGAGTAATACTCTGGATACAAAATTAACTAAAAAAATCAGTAGTCCTCCTATATACAAACAATAAATGGGTTGAGACAGAAATCAAGGAAGTATGCAAAATTCAAGAAGTCCTTGTTTTTTATTGCTGAGTAGTACTCTAATATGTATATATTCCATACTTTCTTCATCCATTCTTCCATTGAAGGGCATCTAGGTTGTTTCCAGGTTCTGGCTATCACAAACAATGCTGCTATGAACATCGTAGAGTATATACTTTTGTTGTATGATAGGGCCTCTCTTGGCATGCAAATGGATGGAAATAGAAAACACTATCCTGAGTGAGGTAAGCCAGACCCAAAAAGAGGAACATGAGATGAACTCACTCATATTTGGTTTCTAGCCATAAACCAAGGACATTGAGCCTATAATTAGTGATCCTAGAGAAGCTAAATAAGGAGAACCCAAAGAAAAACATATAGGCATCCTCCTGAATATTAACCTTCAGCAAGCAATGAAAAGAGACAGAGACAGAGACCCACATTGGAGCACAGGACTGAAATCTCAAGGTCCAAATCAGGAGCAGAAGGAGAGAGAGCACGAGCAAAGAACTCAGGACCGCGAGGGGTGCACCCACACACTGAGACAATGGGGATGTTCTACTGGGAACTCACCAAGACCAGCTAGCTGGCCTGGGTCTGGAAAAGCCTGGGATAAAACCGGACTCTCTGAACATAGCGGACAATGAGGACTACTGAGAACTCAAGAACAATGGCAATGGGTTTCTGATCCTACTGCATGCACTGGCTTTGTGAGAGCCTAGGCAGTTTGGATGCTCAACTTACTAGACCTGGATGGAGGTGGGGGTCCCTTGGACTTCCCACAGGACAGGGAACCCTGATTGCTTTTCGGGCTGGGGGGGCGACTTAATTGGGGGAGGGGGAGGGAAATGGGAGGCGGTGGCGGGGAAGAGACAGAAATATTTAATAAATAAATAAATTTAAAAAAATTAAAAAAAGAAATCAAGGAAGTAACACCCTTTGCAATAGCTACAGATAATATAAAATATCTTGGCATAACTCTAATCAAGCAAGTGAAAGACCCTCATGACAAAAACTACAAGCCCCTGAAATAAATTGAAGAAGATCTCAGAAGACAGAAAGATCTCCCATGCTTATGGATTGGTAGGATTAGCATAGTAAAAATGTCCATCCTACCAAAAGCAATCTACAGATTCAATGCAATCCCCAACAAAATCTTATCACAATTCTTTACAGACCTTGAAAGAATAATACTTAACTTCATATGAAAAAAAACAGTATAACTAAAACAATTCTGTACAATAAGAACTTCTGGAGGTCTCAACATGCTAGATTGGAAGCTGTACTAGCGAGGAAGAGTAATAAAAACTGCATGGGATTGGCATAAAAACAGAAGGTTGATCAATGGAATTGAATCAAAGACCCAGACATAAATCCACACACCTACAGGTACTTGATTTCCAACAAAGGAGCCAAAATTATACAGTGGAGAAAAGAAATCATCTTTCACAAACGGCTCTGGTCTAATTGAATGTTGGCATGTAGAAAAATAAAAATAGATCCATATCTATCACCTTGCACAAAACTCAAGTCCAGGTGGATCAAAGACCTCAACATGAAACCAGACACACTGAACCTGATAGATGAGAGAGAACATGGAGGAATAGCCTTGAACACATTGGCACAGGAGACAACTTCCTGAGAAATTTAGTTTTAAATATCCCATATCCAGTATCTTTGTTGAGTATTTAGTATATTGACATGCCTTTTTACTATAATGAATTAATTAAGTTAATTTACATTTATTTAATTGAAAAGAAATGAATATACTGGTGAAGTATCTTTTCTATATTATACTTATATTTCTTTCCTTCTAAACCAAAGCAGTAATGTATTGGTAACTTGAATCTTTGTTAACTTTAAATCAATTGAAAATCTGGCTTCTAGGTTTCATCATTGTTTTAATGTGGGTGATTGTATGGTGTCTTAATCTGTGAATGTTTTGTACTGCCTTCTGCGTTGCACCTCTCACAGTTCTGTGGGTCTCTTTGCTTCATCTTGCTCAAGCCATGTGTCTTTAATTTCAGAGTACTTCACTATCACCCTTAGAATTGCACAGAACTGTCCCAGGCCCAGAACATCATAATGTATTTGCCCGCTCTGTGATTTAACCTGTGTATCCCTACTAGGTTGGGTATTTTGCCTTTAAATTCTTTGACTTTGTTTTTCAAATTCTTCCTTTTCTACAAAGCATTACACAGACCAAGAGACAAAATATAAAGAATTCTAACTTGAGGTAATGAGTCCTGTGTGGGGACTAGACAAACAAATGTTTCAGGCTTTTATAAAATAAACAATAGTGTGGATGGTGAACAAAAGCATAAATACAAAATATTGAAGAAAAATAAAGTTTTTAACAATTAAAAAAATCTTTTCCAGCAAAATGTTAGGAACAGATGGCTTTGTTGCTAAATTCTATCCAACATTCATAAAAGAGCTGACATTAAGTTTTCTCACACTTTTGTAAAATTTTTAAAATAAGGAGATTCTTCCAAACTCAATCTACTATGCCAGCAATAACGTGATATTAAATATAGAAACAGGGTATGACAAAAAGAAGGCTATACATGGATTTGATCAATTAGCTGCAAAAATTGACAACAAACAAAATCAAACTCAAAATGATAATTTATTTTGAAAAGACTTGGAAGAATAGACATCAAAATGCTGACCAATAGCAAAATTCTTGTGGAAAGAACATACTTGTTTGATATTTTCTTGTGTTTCCTAATTAATTATAAATAACATATATTTGCATTATTTTAAACAATATTTTTATTGCAGAAAATTTAGAAAAAAATAGAAAAAGAACGCATATAACCCCGTTACTTTCCTTAAAGATTCCAAACTCTTTTGCCATAGTTCCTGCAAATGTATTTTGCCTATTTTCTTAGAGTTGAAAGTGTACTGAATATCCACGACTTATGTAGACTTTTACTTATTTAATTTAAATATGTCACATTGCTATTTACATCTATTAAATCATGCATGTATCTGTGTACTAGTTTGTAATTTTAAAATCTTTAAAATTCTTTTCTAGAGATTCTAGACTATATGTTCCTGCCAGATTCATAATGCAATCCTCAAATTCCAGATTTTGACTGACCATCAATGGATATCTGTCAGTTCTATGTCCTCTCTCTTTTTGGTCAGGTCTATTCTTGCCTTTCAAACTGAATCAGCTGTAAGATTTATAAGCACATTAGTAATATATTAGCAAAATTCATTTGGGCTCTCATGAGCCGCTGGTAAAACACAGGCCACCTCAGAGAAAGGGTTTTTGTCGCTTTGCTGCAATAGGATAAAAGCTAAGCACTGTCATTGTGTGGTCCTGTCCCTCATTTGGGATGCAGAGCATGATTCGTGAACCTCTCAGTCACGTGCAAAGGAAGGTGACAGATTGAAATATGGGTTTATGATATAATCACCCAGAAACTCATCAATGGCCACGGGCACCTTGACATTTTATTACAGTAGAACTCATCATCAACTACTTTAAAATATGTCATCTGTTGGATCCAAATTCAGTAGCTTTGTCATTCTTAGGTGTTATTGTAAAAGGTTATTGATGCCTTTCTGTGAGATAATAAGGTGATAAATGTAAATAAGATGGTTTCACTGCAAATTCGTTAGTTCACCAGCTATTGCTTTTCATTATCCTTCGGGTCAGGGAAAGCCACTTCATTGTTTCTAGCAATGTGTGAACAGGATTTACCTTTCTAAAACACTTTAGTGCATTTATTCATGCAGTGTGCAAAGACATGTATCGCACATCAGTGGGGGATGGATGGACAACTTTGGGATGTGTTAGTTTTCCCCTTTACCATGTGGGTTTGGAGACTTACACTCAAGTCATGGGACTTGGTGTCAAGTATACTTTTACTCACTAAGCCATATTACCAGCTCCATTCTTTCCCCTTTTAAATGACTGAGTAGAAACTACTAGGGAAAATGATATTGTAAGATTTTGTTTCAAGTGGATAGGTAAAGAAGCTACTAATCATCATTTGGCCTTTGGCAAAATAATTTCTCCACTATCCCCCATCCATCTTCCAATTGCTTTGATCTTCCACTTTCCTAAAATACTCACGGACTCTCAGTGGTTAAAGAACGATCTTAGCATGCGTTCTACATGTTAACCATTCCAGATACTCAGCCCACCAGTTTAGGTGGTGAATATAGAACCTCCCCGGGAGAACAGGCTACGTTTTGTTCACTCTTGTGAACCCAAGCAGCACCTAAAACAGTGCCTGTATCACATAACGGGAACAAGAAACCTTAGTAAATTGAATTGCAAATTCCATGAAATAAATGTCTACATTCAAACTTGTAAGTTTTTTTTTAAAGTTAGATACTGCGCTCTGTTGAGCTACAGAATATGTGTGTGTGTGTGTGTGTGTGTGTGTGTGTGTGTGTGTGTGTGTAGCTATAAAGGTAGGTAGCTTAGATAATCCCAATTAGCAGTTGAAAATATTATCCTACCACATATCATGGAATTTTCTAATGAAAGGTGAAAACCACTGAGTTATTTCTAGAATATCTCTATTTAAAGAGATGTGATGACTGCTTTAAGAAAAATAAACATTTCAAAGTACCAAGAGTAAAAGAGGGCATATTCTGAACTATATAAAAGTTTGCAATAGTACCAATTGGAAAACTTTGTTTGATCTTAATTTTTATATTTATGTATTTAAGTTTATGTGTATGAGAGTTTGGCCTGTACATATGCTTGTGCACCATATTCCTGCAGAAGCCTACAGAGGTCAGAAGAGAGGTCAGATGCTCTGGAACTGGAGTTACAGATAAGTGTGAGTCAACATATGGATGCTGAGAATCAAGTCCAGGGTCTCTGGAAGAACAGCTAGTGTTCTTAACCACCAAGCCATTTCTCCAGCTCTACAAATGGGATAACTTTAAAATGGAATGTTCTTCACCTATACATATGAACTCTGTTTCACAAACCCTTAACTTCCTTAATCATCACTGCCTGAAATGTATCTTCCTAGCATGGGACACACTATAGGCTTTTCTATCCCCTATCCAGTTGGCAACTGTGACCAACACTAAAAAAAAGAAGAAAAAGTCCTTGAAGATAAGTTCTGAAAGCTTCTGGTAGACTAGGATTTGAGGCCTTTGCCCAGAGACCTCTCTCCTTGGTGACTACCCCCTGCTGGTTGATAAAGGAAAAATATATATTGGATGTTATTTATACCCATCTGATTTTTGGCCCAAAAAAATGAGAATGGAGTATGGGTAGCTAGAACTTGAAATTCTCAGGTTCATGGTTGCAGTGTTTACCACAAACACGACAAACCTCACAAGCTGTTCAATGACCACACAGAACAGGATCGTGCAACTTGAGAAAACAGTAGAAGGACTAAGTTATGAAAGTATCAAAAGTTATTCAGTGAATTCTTCAACCTGTCAACACATCAATTGAAAAACAATACCAATACAAATATCTTGACATCTTCATGGATACAGTAAGTGGGCAGAAGAAGAATTAACGGAATGTACACCTATATACTAGATGCAATTTTTATTCAATAATGATAGTTTTCATTAAGTAGAATAAAAAGTTTCATGAAAATAGACTCATTTAGGGACTGGGGGATGACTCAGTGAGTAAAGTGCTTGGGGCACACATGTGAAACCCGAGCTCACTCTCTAATATCTACATAAAACACTGGCTTATAGTGTTAAACTGTAATCCCAGTACTGGAAGGCAGGTACAGTCCTGGTTGCTTGCCTGCCCAGACAACTTAAATTATCACCAAGCTCCAACTTCAGTGGTAGATCCTGTCTCAAAATATAAGATACAGAATGACTGAGGGGGCACCTGATGCTAATTTCTGGCCTCTGCATGCACATAAATGGGTGCATGCATTCATATTTATACACCTGTGCATACTTTCTTTAAACTAGAATTGGGCTTGCAAGATGACTCAGTGAATAAAAGTACTTGCAATGCAAACCTGCCAACCCAAGTTCAATTCTGAGATCCCACAACAAAAGGAAAAAAATCAGCTCATTCAAGTTATCCTGACCTCCACATACTCAGGTCTGTGCATCCACACACGTACACACACTAACAACAATGATAGTAATAACGATTCTAATAAAAAATTTAAAATGAACATAAAATAGCTCACTTGAAGGGAAAACGATGCACTTCTGGGTATCTAAGTTACATTCTTAGCTCTGGTCCATAATATATAGAGCTTCCTTTGTCCTTAGAATCTTAATTGTACCAATTATACTTACAAATGATATGAGTCTAACAGCAGAGCTCTAACAAACAGCAAGCACTGTTTATCACTGCCAACATGAATTGCTTTGCAAGGCTTAATTCCTAGTCAATCTGATTTCAATCAAAGGTGATGTGAGTGCTGAAGAAAAGCCATCGGATAATCAGTGAGAGCCAATATTGTACCCTTAGGGATTGTGTTTTGTTAACTTAGTGATATTATTTGTGCGCTCTCCAAGACCTTGTGTAGACCACACACCCTATGCTATGCAGTCAGTCACTGTGTAAAGTGGGGGATGATACTTCTATTAGCATTGTGCTGAACAGATCTTCAGAACTCATCAATATGCAGATGCCTTTTGAATCTTAAGATTCCAGGTGACAGCCAGAATTATTTTCATATCAAAGACATTCTCAATGTCCAGTGTTAGAGGGCTAGTAATTAGAAATTGTTAGGAGTCTTTTAGGAGACTCTACCAGGATAGCGACACCAGGTAACCAAATTTAAGCTGTAGTCAGGTTTCTAAAAGTAAGAAAGATTTTGAATAATTACTAAAATACACAAATTTCTAAATAATTTTGAAATGTGCACATTAGAAAGTACAAGCAGATTCCATGTTTTCAAAACCTTATGGATAATCCTTGAAGCAGCTCACTATTTGCTTAGTGTTTTTCTTCCTACAAATATAATATACATGTCTATGTTTATACACGTGAACATAAAATGGAATCGTATTATACATACTTCACATAGCGGCCTGTTCAGGATTCTATAAACATACCTTGGGCATCTTTTCATGTTCTTATAAATTTGCTTCAGCCTTAGTAACAACCGTATCTTGTGGAATGCACACAGGTCTTACAGGGTGCTTCTTAGGTTTACTATTCTGATTGGTGCTGCAATGAGCCTTCTTTACACATGTGGGCACATTTTGAGAATTCTCATGAACTAGCTTTACAGAACCAGACTTGGTGTATCATCACATGCATGCACTTTAACTTTTAGGAAATCATGAAGAAGTGTGACCTAAAGAAAGAGCGCTAAAGCACAGTGTATCACAGTGCATAAGGGCATATTTTCAAGAAATAACTGACAAGTTGTAAGGACTGGTGGGGTCAGGAATGGAAAGCGCAGTCAAAGATAACTTCAAACTCTTAGGTCTGAGTGATTTAAAGAATGGTGTCACCTTTGACAAACACAGTAAAGCTTAGGGGATCATGCTTAAAGGGAAAAAGAAAAAAGATTGGGGGGGATAAAAGAACAAAAAGCCAAAGACTGAGTCTCTAGGCTGCCGACAGTAAGAAAGCAGAAAGCAAAAACCATCAAAGGGAACAGGGGATGCGTCATCAAAACTGTAGGAGGACACATCTACAAGGAAAGGCTTCTAAGGATAATCTGCAACGTGGCATGGAGGTAAGAAATAAAAGGCGGCTTTGGCTCTAGAGATCAGAAAATCACTGGTAACCTTTGAGACTACAGTTTCAGATTGGGGACCTGGAAATGTTAGGAAGCATTTTTTTCCCCCACAGGGATAAGGGGGATGGGAACAAAAAGTCCAGAAAATTGGTCGTAAAGAGCAAAAGAGAAAATGAATGCTGAACAGTATGTCCTCTGACACAGCTCAATGACATCATTAGGAATGTTTATATTAGAGTCTTGCCTCTTTCTCAAGCTGTAAGAAGCCTGTGATAAAACAGATACAGTTCCAGCAGAGTAAGTTCTTAAACTCTCCTTAATACATACATATATATGTCCAATATACATACATATGTATATATATATATATATATATATATGGAACTGGGAATGGCAAGAATGAAAAATTCAAGAAAGAGATATTGGAAGAAATATGGGAGGCTAGGAAAATGTTGAAGACATGCTTTTACTAACATCCATTTTTGCCTTGTTCAAATGGCCAGCCTAAATAAATACATGATATCAATATACACAATGCATCACGACACAACCATTAACATCACTGTAAACTTTCTACACATGAATACAGACAACGTCTACTTTTTAAGGTTAAAACAGCTAATAAATGGCATATTTGTATAAAAAGTTACACATTTAACATCTTATTCCTCTTTGCATTTAATATATTGAAACATCCCTAGTAGTAATGAAGAGATTATCCCAGGGTAATGGAATTATCAATACTTATTATTTTCTTCATTCTCCATTTTGACCCAATTTAATAAAGGTTGAGTTTATCCTTTCACTTAACCAACCAGGGGTATTTTTAAAACTGCTTTCCTGGCTCCTGTCATTGGAAAATGGCCGTCATCACTGCCCTGGATAAGCCAACTGTAGAGAAGAGATATCAGAAAGCCTAAGACCATTCTTCCCCTGAATCTTTGTCAGGCCAAATAAGCCAGGACTCATTTTTTTTTTCTGGAAGCAGGGTCTCACCTTGTAACCTTGGTTGGCTAAGAACTCACTATGTAGATGAGGCTGGCCTCAAACCCACAGAGGTCTGCCTGCTAAGTGACTGGATCAAAGGCATGTACCACTATGCCTGGCAGTCTAAGGCTGGTTAAAGAGGCCATTTTTTAAGGTAGGAATGAGGATCAAGATGAGAAGTAAAATGATGCATAGAAATGGGCAAGAATGGAATGGAGTCAAATTCAAAGAAGGGACAGGCAAGAAACAAGTCCAGACTTTGATGTGCTACACTGCTTTGTTTTTTAATGGTTTGCTTCTTTTGGAATTGTTGGTTAATGAGCTCCTAAAGACAACCAAACATTGACATGTAACTAAGTCTTCTTGAGTTCCAGTAAAATGTTCCTTATCAAAGAGACCTAACATGTCACTTAAAATCATATTTCTTCCACACCTTTTGCTAATTCTACCAGCACTTTCTCACAGAGTAAACAAAACAGAACCTAAGGTGCATAACAAAAAGTCAATGATATCAGATTCTCAACTACAACTTGATTTATATAAATCTCCCAAAGGAGAATTAATTCCTTATCCTTATGTTTTTTACCTTAAGAAAAATAGATTCACAAGGCTTCAGAGCACCTCTTAGCAGGTATGAAATGCTGTGAAGTTTAGTGACTGTTCTGTGTATGATAAAAGCAACCCTGCCTAAACACACACACACACACACACACACACACACACACACCATATACTGAAGAGTATTGAACAATCTTAGCAAAGATTTTGGTCTACATTTGAAAGTAAGGAGGTAGATGGCAACAAGTTCCTCACAATTTGTTAAAGAGATGGAGGTTAAAGGCTTATTCCACTCCATTAAAATGTAATGGAGTTTACATTTAAGAAATACTTAAATGTAAGTATTTCTTTAAGCTTCACCTTCAAGTTCTATTTTAAAAATTTTAATGACATGCAGAAAACACCAGCCCTAGAGACAGAAACTTTGCCAGCAGTCATCACCGGATACCTATCATGGATTCTTGGGTATGTCAAAAAGTGTTAATCATATAAACCTTTGATTAAACCAGTTTAATTATCTCCATGGTCTACATGGCAAAGCCAAGTGGATTTTCATTATGAAGGAAGAATCATTGTGTAATTGCCAGTGATACAAAATTAATGAGTATAACTCAAGTCTTGTGGTAGACTAGCATAGGAATCAATAGGCATAACAGGTGTTTTGTCAAAGCGAATTCCAAAATTCAGAAACGATCTTCATTTTGCTTTTGATAAATCAGAACGATAACCCTAAAAATGCAAAGAAAACTCTTACTCACCAAAGGGAATTCAGATAGCATAATTGCCCCTGAAAGTTTATGTAGCTGTGCCGAAAAGGATGTATACAAACCCCTCCTAGAAAAATGATGACTTTCCATTTTTAAGAACTTGCCTCAGAAATGATTACTTATTCAACCAAAGGAGTGAGAAACATGTAATGAGCAATTGAAACTCTTTGGGCCAATTAATGCTGAAAGACATCAAACTGCACACTTTTTCCTCACCATATATGTGGATTTTGGAGTTGTTCTCACCCATGCATACCTTCTTCTCTGAAGTAGCACAAGCCTAAGACATAAGGTGCATCCTTGACTCTTCCCTCCACCTCATCCCCACTATTAAATTTATTTCTAAGATGCATTGATATCAACTTTTTAAAGTACTTGGGATATATGTGTACTTTATTCAAGTTCCATGAATACTGTCCTAGTCAAAGCTATTAGTTGCCTAATCCTGTATCATCAACATGAAACCTTGTCTTAGTCACTGTTCTATTGCTGTGAAGAGACACCATGACCAAGGCAACTGATAAAAGAAAATATTTAACTGGGGATTTGCTTCCATTCAGAGGGTGGGTCCATGACCATCAGGACAGCATAGCAGCAGGCATGGTGTTAGAACAGTAGCCTAGGGCATATATCTGATCTACAAGTATGAGGCAGAGACAGAAAAAGAGGGGGGAGGGGGGGAAGAAAGAGGAGAGGAGAGGAGAGGAGAGGGAGAGGGAGGGGGAGAGAGGGAGAGGGGGGGAGGGGGAGAGAGAACAAGGGAGGAGAAGGGGAGAGGGAGGGAGAGAGAAGGAGAGAGGAGAGGCAGAAAGAGGGGGGAGAGAAGGAGAGAGAGAAGTGGAAGAGAGAAAGGAAGAGATGGAGGGGAGAGAGGAGGAGAGAGAGGAGAGGAGAAGGATGGAGAGAAGGAGGGAGAGAATGAGGGAAGGAGGGAGGGAGGGACAGAGGGAGGGAAGCAGGGAGGGAGAAAGGGGAGGGAGGGAGAAAGGGGAAGGAGAGAGAAAGGAAAAAGAGGGAAGAAGGGAGAGAGGGAGGGAGAGAGGGAGGGAGAGAGGGAGGGGGGAGGGGGAGAGAGAAAGAGACAGACAGACAGACACTGAGCTTTTGATTCCTCAAAGAACACCTCCAATGACACACCTCCTCTAACAAGGCCATACCTCCTAATCCTTTCCACCAACTAGGAACCAGACATTCAATATATGAGCCTATAGGGGCTCCTCAAACTACCACACACCTCTTGGCTCTTTCAAATTGAACAACTCCAAAACCGAATTGGTGTTAACAGTTCCTAATCCCATCCTACCTGTTTCACATTCAGTGTTTCCCTCTCTTCTTGAAGAGAAGCACCAAAGAGTGAATTAAGTGAGATGGGAATTTGGGTGAATGTCTCCTTTCCTTCCAGTTACAAGTAAAATCAAATTTTCTTCCCTATAGTGCCAGTTTATCCAGTTCTGCTACAGTCACCATTATACTCTTTAAATAATGCCTAAAACACTCTTGTAGGTTTTAGTTCATCTGTCTACATCTGCTCTCAACCCTAAGTTATTTTTATATGAAATAGAGGTAGTTTAAATTTATACCCTATCCCCTATCACTAAAGTCTTCACTTGGGTTTAAAATATAATTCCTCAACCAAACCTCTTTGACCCTAAGTACTGTGCATCTCCTTGCTTATTTATTCAAGTCCTTCTTACGTGTTCTGCTTTCATGTTCTTTTGATCCAGGCTGCACAAACACTTTCACAAACAGTCCCAGTTGCCACGATTTCTCTCTAACAAAAGCTTGAACGTGCTTTATGTAGGAAGAAATCCCAGTGACATTACCTGAAACCCTTCCTACTTACCTACTTACCTGCTGAGCTTACTTTGGCTATCAGTTTCCCCACTGTCATCACATGGAACAACTCTTGGGAATGTCATGCATGCTATATAAAATCTAGGATAACAGCACCATTCACTACTGTATACAGGGCATTACAAGTCCCAATTTCTTTTTTTTTTCTCTCATTTGCAGGGAAATTGTCTTTAACTCTCTTAAAAGAATTATAGAATCATGCATGGGACTTTTCCACTAACCACTCAGTATCTGTGTGGGTTTTTTTGGGGGGTGGGGATTGGTTTTTGTTCTTGTTTTTAGGCAGAGTTTTTCTGTATATCCCTGACTGTAGTGGAACTCACTCTGTAGAACAAGTTGGCCTTGAACTCACAGAGATTCAACTGCCTCTGTCTCTTGAGTTCTGGGATTAAAGGCATGTGCCACCACTGACCAGCCAGTTACATTTTTTTCTTATTTGTACAATGACTAGATCAGGTTTTCTTGCCAACCCCAACCCCTGTCCCCCGACTCAAAGAACTGTGAGGGCAAGAGCGTCACCTATTATGTTCGCTGCTCTACACTAGCGCTTATCACAGTGCTTGCTATAGAGAAGTTGCAGAAGATATTCGTGATCATCAAAGATGCAAGCCGGTACAGAGAAGCAAGGATGAGTTGTCTTTCTTTTTACTTTAGAATAAGATTTCCTTTTACTGCATCTTAATAGTTTCGGTGGAATTATATCTTTTACCATCCATTGTTCTATAACCTCCGCACACACGCTTGCACATGCACACGTGCACATACACACATATATAATTTCTTACTCTCTGCACAGATCCTTTCCTTAATTTGGTGTCCTTGAAGTCTAAGACTTTTGTTTTTATAGAAACAGAAGCAAATCAGGCAAGATAAGAAACCAGCATTTCCTACCCTAAAGTATTTAGCACATGGAAAACACAAAATAATTAATTATAATAATCATTATTACTCTTATAAATTTTCATTAGGCATAACCAATAGACTTAAACTTAATCAGTATAATTTGCCATATCAACAGATAAGAATTTTGATGAAAATTAAAAAGCCACTTACGATAAAAAAGAACTCTCATCAAACCAGAAATTAAGAAGAATTTCTTCAATCTGATAAACAGCGTCTACAAAAAGAAATTACCACATGTAGTATGTTGATAAGAGGGTACACATAGACCAATAGAGCAGAATCAAGCCCAGAAATAAACACAAATACATGTAAGTGCCCAGAACAATATTAACTATACCAACGTTGTTTTATTATTAATTTTCCTCTGCCCTACACCACCTGCTTATTGTGCGCATCCATCTCATAAGGGCCTAGGTTTCTCCTTCAATAAATCCAAATCATTTCCATTGTAAATAGTAGAATACTCCATTTTTAAGAGGGGCTATTTGGGGGGCTGGAGAGATGGCTCCACAGTTACAAGCATGCATTGCTCTTTAGAGGACCAGAGTTCTGTTCCCAGCATCCATGTCAAGTGGCTCACAACCACCTTAACTCCAGATGCAGGGAGTTCTAAAGCCTCTAAGGACATAAAACACCTGTGTGCATATACCCCCATATTCCACATACATGTAAGTAAAAATAAAATACCATCTACAAAAAAGAGAGGCCATTTTCACTGTTCACCTTTTGAGTTAAGGCTACTTCTACACTTCCATCCATCAACATGGATTCCTAGTGGTGGGGGAGCTTTGGGGAACGCAGTGATTCCATAGAGTAACAGACTTGGGAGAAGTGAGGGGCACCAAAGTCATACTTGAAACAATGGACTCCAAAGAAATGGAAATTTCCCCAGGAATCTTATGCTTGGAAAAGAAAAAGACACCAGCTACCAGGAGAAGTTCGTAAAAGACTTTTCCAACTTCTAACATGTTATAGGAGGAAGCTGAAGTCTAGACACTGATGGGTCAATGGTGGGCAGAACAACACCTTGATCGGGACTGGTTAGATGCACACATCCCTGGCTCTTCATTTTAACCTTAATTTCACTTCAGGAATTGGAAAATAGACTTGGGAAGCTAACTGCACCTCTTTGATCCCCTTCTTAGCATGGCCACACTGAATGAACCTCCTTGACTTTTTTTTGTTATTTATTTTACATCCCAGCCACTACAGTTTCCCCTCCCATGTCCTCTCCGCCAAGCCCCTCCCCCCAGCCTACCCCCACTGTTCCTACCCCCAATCTACTACTCTGGTTTGGTTTAGGAAAGGGCATATCTCTCACAGATATCAACAAACACATGGCAAATCAAGTTGCAGTAAGACATTTACTGAGGCTGGGCAAGGTGACCCTGTATTAGGAATAGGCCCTCCAAAGTCAGTAAAAGAGTCAGAGACAGTTCCTGTTCCCAGTTAGGAGTCCCACAAGAGGATCAATCTATACAATTGTAAACATATGCACAGAGGACCTAGGTCAGTCTCATGCAGACTCCCCAGGTTGTTGGTTCAGTTTCTGTGAGTCCCTCTGAGCCCTGGTTAGTTGATTCTGTGGGTTTTCTTGCTTAATTTGCTCGTTGAGAATGAGTGGCTGCACCTGGTTTGGAGCACAAGTTGTGACCCTCAAGTTTGATAATGAAACCATGATCATAAAGGGATTAAAGTACACTTTGGATGTGTCTGTCACTTGTAATAAGCTGATACTGGTGAAGGGGGAAGATGGAAATTTTTATTAGCTGCTGCTGTCATTTTATTCTAGGGACATTTTTCCATCCTTCCACCTCAGCTGGCATCGGCTGCATTTCGCTTCTACTTGATGACACATGAATAATTAGTTTGGATTTTTTTTGGATAATCAAGAAAAATATGATCCTTGCTTGCTACCCTTCAGTCTGTCCTCTCTGTTTGCCTTTGGACTCTGATGGATTATTTTTTTTTTCTGATGGATTATTTAAGAGCATCTGGCACATGACTGGAAATGTTTAGGGTTTTCTTGAATCATTTGAAATAAAGAGACTAGGATACTGAAGAGATGGCCTGCGATTTATGTATTAAGTCTTTACACTCTGGTACCCCCTAGGGAGAATGACAGTTGACACTAGTCTTTAATAAATTTAGAATGTTTATGGTGTGGGCATTTCCTCAGTTGAGGTTCCTTCTTCCAAAAACCTAGTCTACTATGGGAGCTCCTGGGGAAAAAAAGAAAAAACTCCAGCTACCTCAGTTTTACCTTTCTCTTCTCCTCCCCTACCCCCGTGTGTGTGTGTGTGTGTGTGTGTGTGTGTGTGTGTGTGTGTTCCTTCTTTCTTCCTCCCCACTTCCTTTCTTTCACTCAATGCACACTAATAATCATTGTTGGCATGCCTTTAATTAGCTCCTGAGTGGTTGTGTGTATGAATGTGTTTAGGGTCACTTTGAACTACATAAGAATAATTGCTTCTGTGTCTATATTTTAAAGTGAAAACCCAGGGATTCAGAAAATTCTAATTTATTTTAAAAAGAAACAAGTTTCTGGACTTTACCTCTGGCAGACTTACCTAAAAGACTAATTGAAATGTTAATTTTAAGCTTATGCCTTAAAACGATTTTGGTCTGGTGCTTTCAAATTTAAGTATGGGAAAAAATCTAATTAAAGAATTTATGAGCTATAACAAAAAGATAGCTAAAATAATCTTTTTATTAAGTGTTCAAAATATGGATTGCTTTTGCCAGACAAACTTTGTAAAAATTAAAAGACTAGTTTCAGAATTGACCTGGATACACATAATTTTGCTTTGGTCCATTTAAAATGTACATAGTTTGGCAATGTTAAGATGAAAAAACTTTGGCTCTAGGATAGCTGCTAAGAAATAATCCACTGTGTTGTAAATAATGTATTTTGATATATTCATATGTTGCTGTGGCTGCCTTTCACTGCCTTAAGATGCATTGATGTAAAAATTTGGAAACAGGGCTCAGAAGGAAGCTTGAGGATTATTTGATCTGAACAAGAGATTACAGTAGGCTGGTTACCAGGTCCTGGACCTGTTGCTGCTACCAATCCAAATTAGAATATAGCAATTGGTAGAGGAGATAGCTTGATTGAGAAAATGGAGTAGAGATTATGTCTCACAGAGAGGAAGTCCCTGATTTTGAATTTGAAGGAGATTTCGGGATTTATGGGGCAATAGATGAGAAGTTCCCATGCTTAGATAAATTCTTTGTTCTCTGGTGGAAGTTCAATCCTTGAAGGGTAGAGAGTTGAGCTTACTCTTCTAGGGCTTTTCAGGCCTGGCAAGATCTTGCCCCTCTATTAACATACTAATAAAGGATGGTGAGAGGCAACCTGGCACAGCTGTATTACCTTGTATATTGACGCTTAGCTTAGGAAAACTCCTAACCTCCTGGTCAGGCATATCTCCTTCTTTGTGTCTCTTCTTACCTTCTATAATTTTAATCTTCTTTATTACAGTAAAAATGCCCAGTATTGGGCCAGGGATGGAAATTTTGGTCAATACCCCAAAATTTCAACAAAAAGATATTTTAGCTATCTTCTTAAAGAAAATATGTGGCCATATTGAGTAAATCTCTTTTTTTCCACTATTTTTCCACTATTAATTTGATTGATAATTGGACCTGGTTTTGGGCAGAGGTTGTGACCTCCAAGTAAAATAACAATAGCACTAAACCTCTAAGCCATCACTTGAGGACACAGCAATAAAAGACCTGTAAATAAAAACTACAGGCCAGGCGATGGTGGCGCACGCCTTTAATCCCAGCATTCGGGAGGCAGAGGCAGGCAGATCTCTGTGAGTTCGAGACCAGCCTGGTCTATAAGAGCTAGTTCCATGACAGGCTCCAAAGCCACAGAGAAACCCTATCTCGAAAAACCAAAAAAAAAAAAAAAAAATTAAAATTAAAAATAAAAACTACAGGATAAATGACAGCAATTCCAAATCAAAATCCCTACCTCACATAGGTTAACAAGTGATACCATCTTGTCCTTTTTTTATTGTCTACCATTTAAACTACAGCTATCCAGTCAGCAACTGTAACTCCGCTGCAGCGGCTAGGCCGCAAGAGCCGCAGCCTGAAGTTTTGTTTCTTCAGGCACCGATTCTTACAAAACTCCTAAGAGAATTTATCTAAATCTCTATCCTACCAAAGAATTCAAGACCCAAAGGTTGAGGTTGAATCCTGCTTTCCCAGAAAGGCTGAACAGCAGGCAGCTTACCCAGCTCTCCTCCTTGTGGCTCCCAAGTAGTTCTCGCGCTTTTCCATGCCCCCTCCTTATAAACCTCCACCTGGCTCCTCCCTACAACTTCTGGCCAGCTAGTTGTTGACGCGGCCTCTGGACCACAGGTGAATTTTATTTAATCAAACACATTTCTGCCTCGTTAAACAAATGTTCCAGAGCATAAACAAAAGTAACAGACCTTAAAATAAAATTCTACAACAATACCAAGATTTGATGACAAAGTTTGCCTTTTGCCACTGTTCCATAGGTGCCCAAACTTGGCAGGGAGACTCTGATTTGAATACAACAGTTTTACTGATAGCCACAAATGGCAAGTGTATTGCCCTTGTGTTGTGGTTTCCTTTCATTCCCATTGGTAGGATCAGCCAGAAAGAAGCAATACATGCAGAAGTAATGATTTAATGATCTCAGAGCCAAGAACTCAAACACCTTTTAGAGTAGGTTATAAATAAGCCAGTCCCGTGTTGACCTTCTCTCCTCAGGTAACACACAGCTGTTGCATGCTGTGGCGGTATTGATCTATCTACTTGCAAGATTATAGAAAACACTAAGGGTCAGAGCAGTTAAACTTAACAGTTCAACATGCTGAACAATGATGTTTGGCGATCTGGGAACACTGATTCTCCTAACAGTGACAGTAACACACAATTTAGGTAGCAGTCCCTTTCACACTATATTCTCTCTTTCTCCCTCTCTCTCTTTCCAACTTTCCATTATATATTATATATTTCAATATGAGCAAACCATCTAAAAATCTCTGTGCTTTAGTTTCCTTCTCTTAATTTCCAAAGGAATTGTCAGTGAAGAGATTTCCAGTTCCTCCAGTTTGTCACATAAACACCACTGCCCCCACAAACACCACCACCAATAACAACAAATCAATAGGGCTAGGAAGTTTCAGACACTCATTCTCCCACAGAAATATTGAATAAACCAGATATTGACAAAAATCACTTCATATTAGCTTAAAAAATTCAAAGTACAGCAGCTAAACAAGCTAATATTGGCAAGGAAACATACTCAACGGTTAGGAATACAATAGTACCTTTCCTTGGGCTTACTCCTCCCTAGCCTAGTCTGGCACACTTTGGGGCAAATGTCAGGCCAGCACATGCCCCTTTTTCTTAAACCAGAGACAGCACAGTGGCTATAATAGGTAATTTTTTAATCTATCTGGTCGATGCCTGAGAAATTGGTCTCTATATTTCTTAAGTCAGAGCACAGGTGGCCCAAAGTGCCCCAACTCAGATCTCTAGATTTTCTTAAATGTACTGCAGGGGGATAGCAGGCCCACAGATGCTCAGGGAAAGAGATTACAGCCAGGGACTACAATAGAGCTGCTTAAGACCCTGAGAAAAACAGTGGGAAGACTCTTGGGGAAATTAAGATGTTAAAACACAGCTGTGCCCAATGTAAAATCGACAAAAGCACAGACACTGACCCCGAGAAGACACATGCCCAGAAAAGTGAGAGGATTTTAGCCTTCACAGCAGGGTGATTCCAAGCTCAAATATATCCTGTTAATTAGTAGAGGTCTTCCCATGCACAGCCGGTTTGCAGAGAATGGAAGGCGTCACTGTCTTCACAAATCCAACGTCCAAGATCTTAAGGCACATGAACAAAAGGGAAACATTCCATTCAGAGGTACTAAATTCATCTTTAGAAAACATCTTAAATAAACAAAACACTTTAAAACAATGCCTGTACACATAAAAGAACTAATGGGAAATACCAAAGGAAATAAAGAAAAGAGACATCATAGACCATAAGAACAGCAGCAGAGACAAAATTTTATAGAAAGAGAAACATATGGAAATTATGTAGATGAAAATGGAAAGGTGAAAACTTAAAGAATTGAACAGATAGAAGAAATTATGTATCAATGAACTTGTAAACAACTTTTGAAAGGACCAAATCTCGGAGTTAAAAAAAAAAGAGTGGGAAAATCAAAGAAACAGGATCTAAGGAATATATGGAACACTATAAAGTAGAGCAAAGTCTGTATTGTGGAAGAATATAAAACAAAGGAAAAATAAGGAGCAATAGTATCCATAAGTTATTTCATCAGAAATAACTCTTCCCACATTTCTAAATTTGGAAAAATGCATAGCTGTACAAATAGATGCTTATAAAACTCCAAGGTTAGAAGACTCAATCAAAACACGCACTAAGACATACCACAACTGAAATATTGAAAAACAAAGACAAGGAAAATCATGATCAGATTAGAGAGAAAGCAACTTCTTACACCAGCTTGAAACAACAAGCAAGAGTCATTAGAAAGGAAGGAGCCTCAATTTGGAAAAATGCCTGTACAAGTCTGTGGGGGCACTTTCTTAACTAGTGGTTGATGTGGGAGGGCTTAGCCCATTATAGGTTGGGCCAACCTTGAGATCATGATTCTCAGTCTATAAGAAAGCACGCTGAGCAAGCCATGGGGAACAAGCCCGAAAGTAGCACCCTGCCATGGCCTCTGAGTCAGCTCCAGATTCGTGCCTTGTATGAGTTCCTCTCCTGGCTTCCTTCAGTGAGAAGCACAATGTTGAAGCATAAGCCAAATAAACCCTTTCCTCTCCAAATTGTTTTGGTCATGATGCCTTGTCATAGAAATAATAACCATTATTAAGACAGCAGTTCATCACAGGTAAACAATCTTTCTCAAGGTAAGTAACCAGGGACTGAATAAGGCAGCAAAGAGTATTGGATACTCTACCAGGGGTCCGGAGTTCTATCCCCAGCACCCACGTGGCAGCTCAGTCTGAAACTCTAGTCCCAGTGGGATATGATGCTCCCATTTGGAGGGCATTGTACATATATGGTGCCCATACTTGCATAAAAGCAAAATATCCCCCCCCACAAAACAATATAGTAATAATACAAAAAAGATTAGCAACCAATTTTAGTGTAAATTACTTTAAGACAGAAAGACAAATAGAAAAAAATCCTGTTGAGAATTCTATATACTAAAACTGTCCTTCAAAATGAGGAAGAAATTAAGGTATTCCTAAATGAACACCAGCTGAAGAGGTTCAGTATCACTAGACCTACCCTATATTTTAGAGACTGAGAAGATTGAAAGGATGCTATTGATTTACTCAAAATGATGATATAAATTTCTCCAGTAAAAGGATATACATGGACACAAATTTTTACAGCATAAAATGGTAGGAATGAATTATTGATCCTCTTAAACACAGCCAGAAAATTAAACAGAAGGCAATATTTGGGTTTTTTTTTTGAGTATACAAATATCAGCTATGATACTGGCTATATTTATTATGCAGCATCCTGAAACCCCTTCGAGGATCATGTTACCCCAGTGACAAAACCAGGCAAGTACAACACAGAAAAGGACAACTACATACCAATATCCATAAAAAGCACTAACCACAAAATCCTGAACAAAGTAATAGCAGTCTAAATTCAGCAGCATATAAAAAAGACCAAATTTATTCATAAAATGCAAGAATGATTGAACATGTGAAAGTTGACCAACACAGTGCACCAAGTCAATAGAATAAAGAACAAGAGACACGCAATCTTCTCCAATAGATCAGAACAAAAAGCTTAGGCCTCCACATACATGGACACACATGTGCAGGACCACCTACACATATATGTGCACATGTGTGTGCAAACATGAATGCACACATGCACACCACACACATGCAAAATAAATAAACAGATTAATAAATAAGAAAGTTAGAAGATTTGTACTTTCTGAACTCAAAGTTACCACAAAAGCACAACAGACTAATAGTATAAAAACAGAAATCTAGAACAGACTGAAATATAAAACCCTAAATAAAATTTTATATATAAGAGCATATGACTTTTTTTTTCTTTTTTTGGATTTTCGAGACAGGGTTTCTCCGTAGCTTTTGGAGCCTGTCCTGGAACTAGCTCTTGTAGACCAGGCTTTTATTAATATTTTCAAGATTACTCACTGGGGAAAAGTCATTCTTTTCAACATATGATTATCAATTCAAAAACTGAACAGTAAGGTATAAAATTATAGCACTCTCAGAAGAAAACATGGGTACAAAGCTTCATGGTGTTAGACTGTGACACCTAGGTCATAGACAATAAAAAGTAACACTAACAAACTGGACTACACTGAAATTAAATTATTTTTGTGCATCTAAAGATAAATTCTTTTTGTGCATCTAAAGATACAATAAACCAAATGAAAAGACAACTCCAGTATGAAATAAAATACTTGTGTATTATAATTAGATAAAATATCAATATCCAGAATGTATGAAGAACTCCAAAACTAATAGGATATAATCTGATTTAAGATTGCGCAAATGTCTTAAAATGATTTTTCTTCAAAGAAGTAACACAAATGACCAATAAGTAATCAAAAAGATACTCAATGGCATTAATCACTAGGGTAAAATTCAAAAGCACTCTGTCCCCACTCTGTGTCCTTTGGAGTAGCTATGGCTGTGGTCTGAAAGTTTGTGTTAGTCTCCCCATTCAATTCCTTTGATGAAATTCTGACTTCCAGGGTGATAATTTTGGAAAGTAAGGTCTTTTAGAAAATGATTAGGTAAAGAGTGTAGAACCGCATGATTGAGGGTAGCGTCCTTTAAAAGAGATCTTAGAGAATTAGTTATTCCCGTACACTCTGTGAGGAAGAAGTGAGAAGGTGCCGTCTATAAAGCAGGAAAGTAGCCCTCACTATATACCAAATACACACCATAATTTTATCCTGGAATCTCCAACCTCTAGTAAAATGAGCAATACATGTAGATTGCTTATTAGCTACTCGGTTGTGGTAAGTCATCATGGCCAATCTGACTAAATTTATTTATTTTTTTGTTATTTTACTACTTTTAAATGTGTACAGGTGTTTTGCCTACATGTAGCTTGTGTACCACATGCATGTCTGATGCGTGTGGGGACAGAAGACGGCATCTGGTCCTCTGTAGCTGGAGTTACAGATGGTTGTGCAGAGTGCTGGGAATCAATTATGGGTACTCTATAAGAGTAACCTGTGCTCTTAGACACTGAGCTGTCTCTTCAGCCCCAACTTGCCTGCTCTTAGAAACATCATGGATACATATTTCAGGTGCATCTGTGAGGGTGTTTTCAGCAAGATTTTATTGAGAGAGAAGACCTATCCTTATTGTGGGCAGCATCATTCCTTATGTTCATGCTTCACGGTGAATAAATAAAGAAAAAGAAAAGTAGAGAATGGCACCAGCATTCATCTTTCTCTGCTTCTTGGCCAAGGACACATTATGACCAACTATCTCACATTCTCCAAACATTCTTATTTTGTAATGGTGTCAATACCCTCAAGCTGTAAGCCTATATGAACCCTTGGTCTCATAAGTTCTTTTAGCAAGTGATTTTATTATAGATAGGAATAAACGATTCACCGGGCTATGACACTTGTTACAGCAGCTCCAAGTCAGACAGCCATTAACAACAAAAACAGATAGGAAAGAACAAACATTAAAAGCACATGGAGAAATAATAACTGTGTGCCTTACTGGTAGAAGCATTAAATGCCACAGCCACTATGGGTAAATAGTATGAATAAAAGGTCCTCAGATAATTTTTAAAAAAAAATAGAATTTCTATATGATCCAGCAATTATACATCAAGTCCTACATACAAGATTGCTGAAAGTAGAAACATCATTTATTTTTCCATTTTCATTCATGTCGTTATTATTCACAGTAATCGAAGATGGAAGCAATATGAGTGCTTGGCACATTCTTCAGTCTTAGTAAGGAAGGGATCTCTGGCATGAACTACAGAGTGAATGGACAAGAAGAACATTATAAGTGAGATGCAAAAACATAAAATAAAACATATTATATGATTCTA
The DNA here is from genome assembly GCF_018167655.1 of Microtus oregoni. Taxonomy (NCBI): domain Eukaryota; kingdom Metazoa; phylum Chordata; class Mammalia; order Rodentia; family Cricetidae; genus Microtus; species Microtus oregoni. Next base: position 9,348,804 of record NW_024543873.1, read on the forward strand.
CATCTATGAAGTACCTAGAATAATACAGGGGCAGAAAGATAAACAACACAAAATAGAAACTACAGAAATTAGTTTAAAACAAGAGATGACTATGAATGAGCACCTGTATAACATCATAGGACAATTTAATATCTCATTGAATTAAATGAAGAACCTATGAAGACAAATACAGACTTCCAAGTTTAGAAAAAGAAACTAAGGCAAATATAAGGGGTGGGATGTCAATGATGAGGCACAGGTAAAAATCTTTATTTAAAAAAAATCTAAGAAAATTAGATGTTAAAAACCCAAAATACCAACAACCTCCACTTCCTCCCACCCACATTTCTCTAAAATTCCAAGCATAAAATTCCATAGGTTCTGTCTGTTAATTCATTTAGATCCTAAAGATTCAGATACTATCTTTTTTTTTCTTTTCATGTATACTAGACACAATCAGCCTCACAGTTAAGAAACTGGCTGCCACTCCAGTGAATACCACATGGACTAGTTTAGTGACCATAACCTCTCCACCTTGTTTCTTCTCCAGGTCTACTAGTTTTCTAGGATAATTATCTGATTTGTCAAGTTCTGAGATCCTATCTTGCTATTAGTTAGACAGCTTATACCTGAGTTTCTTCCATCAATACCAGATTCACTCATCGCCTGAGTGTTTACCCCTGCCTTGGATTTACCGCTGATTTATGTGGACTGTTACCACAGACTGTATGCTCTTTCTTATAATTGAACCAAACTGTTGTACTGCACCCTATTTTCCCTGCCATTTCTCAGACATAACCTGGTATGAGCTAACTAGTGTCTGTGCTAGCCACTTACAGGCCCAAATCCAAACTGATCCTAATAGCATTGAAAGCAAGAGAGGTATGTTCAAAAGCACATATCTCAATGGCTACGGATGTACGGCAGTCAGTCAAGTACTTCACAAACACCTGTACTATAAACACAAGGATCTGGGTTTTACTCCCAGACACAGAGACAAATGGAACCCCCGTGTTCTTTGGCCAGTGAGCCTAGCTTGGTTTACTCAGGCAGTCCCAGCCCAATGAGAGTTCCTATCTCAATAAACAAAGTGAGAGAGACCCGAGAAATAGTGTTCTACATTGTCCTTTTGCCTTTATACATATGCATATATGAATACATCTGTGGTTGTATTTCAGTTGTATTTTAATAAATAAAGCTTGCCTGAAAATCAGAGAGTAAAACAGTCCCACTGGTCAGCCTTACAGACCAGCGGTGGTAACAAACACCTTTAATCCCAGTAGCCAAAATAGTTTGCCATAGAAACTAGGCAGTGTATGCCTTTAATCCCCGTGGTGCACACCTTTAATCCCGGCCTTAGAGAGGATTATAAAACAGGAGGAGACAGTTCTCAGTCACAGTCTCATTCTGAGATTCCTAGAGGCAGGATCACCATTTTCCGACTGAGGTCAAGGTAAGAGCCAGTGGCTGGCTGCTTTGCTTTTCCTCAGGTTGAACTCTAATATCTGTCACTGAGTTTTTAATTAATAATGCTTTATTTGGTGACCATCCCAGGTCAGAGTTGGCATTGGAATTCCAGTTCTAGGAATTGGAACACAAACCTAGCCACCTGGGTTCGGGAGAAGCAATAGCTCTCCCAGCTCAAATCCACCCTGGTTTAGCTTCCATGTAAAAATGGAAAGTACACAGAGAATCATTATGTTGTCTTTGAATTGTTTGACAGCTGAGGAAGGAATAAGAGCAGCTAAAAGACATTTTATTATTAATGCTGTTGGATTAATCCAAGCTATATATTTTTTAAATGCCTTAACTTTAAAATTTAAGTCAAAAGATGTTACTTTGAAGAAGAGGTTTTGCTTTTGTTTCCACAGGAAGTGAGAGGCTGTGGATTTATTCTGGGTTAAGAAAAAAGGTTTGATCAAGGAAGACTCCCTGAAAAATCTCCAATATAAGCAGATGGCCCAGATGATGCAAAGTTTTAGAGCACCTCTGTTGTAGTTTCTTCTGAGTTCAACATCTGTAACAGTTTTAAGACTGCTGGCTGAGATGATCCAGCCTCACAGTCGATAACTTGACCATAATCCTAAATTTTCTTTGGATCCATACAAGATTATCAGGACCCCTAATTAGCAGGAAGTAACCTATACAACTACACCCACTTTCCCCCCCAAAATGGATTATGGATGCTTGTCTTTGTTTAGTGTGTTGGTTACAAGTTGTTATGGTGGATGGTGAGGAAATAACCTAAACAAAGGAAATTAGATTCAAGGTTCTTGATTTGAAAAAAAAGGGATGCATTAAAATATAATGTATATACATTTCTAATCTTGTTTAAGATATTGTTCCTACACAGCTCACTTAGCAATGTAATGTAAATTTTAGTCCTTGAGAATTATTATTACCAACCTTTTAAGATAATAAGGAAACATAGGTTAGTAGTTAATCACCTAGTATAATCAAACTTGTGTAGTCACATTAGGTAGTCAAACAAAGATATATTTTAGATAATCAGATCATCTTTAAACAATTCAGAGAGCTACAGAATATGGTATTTAAGATGTTTTAATAACACAGGTTTTTCTTTTATATGACAATGAGGCCTGTCTTCTCCTGGCAGCACCAATCTACTTCAGAGAAGACGATGGACATTGAAGAAACTCCACATGGAATTTACTTTTTTGTGGCAAAAGTAAGCCACTGAGCAAGAAAATGCTCTTTCCCTGACTGCTGAGAGTATACTGTTGAAGTTGGACAAGCAGGACACAAAGAAAGTGACTGCATTGTCAAGACACAGACGGACAGCCCTTCAGAATGTCCTGCTTCACAGAAAGGTCTGTCAGATATGCTAGGCCTGTAGGCTGAAGATGGATGCCCCAATTTTGCAGAGGAACTTTGGGTGACTGTCCAGATAGCCAGCTGTTTCTGTCGTTACTCACATTTTTTGGAAGTCACTTGCTTGCACTTCCTGCTTACTCAGTTAATATTATTTCCTTCTTAGGTCTCTGAGGTAGTTAAAGACTAGATAGTTATAGTTTTCCTTGTTTACCTGATCTAGAAAGCAAGTTATGATAGAAAGTAAATTAGATACAAGACTTTGGACTCACAAGATAGGATAGATATGGAGTATTTTCTCTGAATTTGTCAAATGCAAATGGACTAGACATTGTTGATGTATTTATTGCCTGTATATATTTTATATAGTTATTGTACTTATTGCATACAGTTTTTTTCTTATATTAGTTACAGTCTTCTTTTTTATTTTAGACAGTAAAGAGAAATGTGGTGGCATTTCATTTGTATTTTAATAAGTTAAGATTGCCTGAAGATCAGAGAGTAAAACAGCCCCACTGCTCAGCCTTATAGACCAGGCAGTCGTAACGCACACCTTTAATCCCAGTAGCCAAACTAGTTAGCCATGGAAATCGGGTGGTGCATGCCTTTAATCCCAGTGGTGCATGTCTTTAATCCCAGTCTAAAGATGATTATAGGACGGGAGGCGACAGCTCTCAGTCACAGTCTCATTCTGAGATTCCTGGAGGCAGGATCACCATTTTCAGCCCGAGGTTGAGGTAAGAGTAAGTGACTTGCTGTTTTGCTTTTTAGATTTTCAACTTGAACCCCAATTTCTCTCTCTGAGCTTTTATGAATCGTACTTCATGCTCTGGCACACATATGAGCATGCACATGAATGAACATAAAACTCAAACACACACACACACACACACACACACACACACACACACACCAAAATAACCCTAATAAGAAGGCATATGAAAGCACATACAATTTGACATTTTGAATACAAAGTACAAGGTTCAATAAAAACGGTAAGGAAAGTTTTGCAAGAAAACAAGTACAAGAAAAATATTCTTTTTAATATCAAAGATAAACACAAAACTGCAGAAAATTTCAACTATCCCATTAATGACGGTGGACAAAGGAGATGCTCTAAGGAAACTGGTATTAAATTGGGGAGAGGTGCCTTGTGTTCGTCTCCAGAATGATGAATCCTCGATTAATTTCAATTTCTGCACCATTTCTGCAATGCATACACTGATAGAACTAGATCAAGCAGTAGTCAATATTGAAGATGCCCTAAGCTAAACAGGCAAAACATGATGGATAAATACTCAGAACTAAATGGACTCTAAGCAATGGATCTGGAAAGACATCCTAGGATTTGCAGACTCCTGGCAAAAAAAAAAATGTGTTATGCCCTGTTGTTGAATATGAATATATATTTTGTTGAATATTAATGGATCTGGTTCTTTGTTAGGACTCCATAGAAGACCTGGTAAATTTCAGTCATAAGAGATTCACCCTGGAATCAAAAAGTCTGAGTCAAAAACTAGAGAGACCAGGATATAAATCATGGAAAGATTCCTGGCTATATTTAGAGTAAATCCAACTGCTGACACAGTGGAAAGTCTGGAAAGTAAAATGAAGATTGCATGACCTTTGGAACATGAGGGTTGGCTATCAGAGGAGTCCATCAAAGTCATATGTTGCTTTGCCAAACTCAAAACATATTCTAAAGACAGTCTAACTTCTACTAGAGGAATAAGTCATTAAATCTCAGGAATTGTCACTGGATTGCCTGAATCCCATTTGAGGTAAAGACCCAAGGCTAGCACAATTATTTTTTTTCCACAAAGCAGCAATGTTATTGTTTTGCTTTCAGGACTCTTGCCTTCTAAATATGTTATCTGAACACGAAGGACACACATTTGCCCTTCCTACCCATTCTGATCTGTCATTCCAGAACACCTCCCCCCAGCTCATCATTACTACCACAAATATCTCATCAACATAGTTTTCCCAGGTTCATTATTGCAATTCAAGCATGTGTTAGGTAACAGTTGCCTCCAATCTTGGAGGGGAACTCATTAAGACACAGGTTGTTGAAAAAGAGGTAAAACACAACCTCCAACAAATAAACATGCTAAAGTTTTCAGAAAGTCCCTGAAATGTATCATATTCACTAGGATCCTCCAAGCATATATAAGCTATAAGAATAAGGATGGCTGAGAGAAGACCCTTACACCTGCTGAGCTTCCTGGAAGAAGCAGAGATCACCGAGCTTCCTGGCTCAGACCAGCAGAGTTACCTAGAAAAGGCACTTTTCCAACCTGTTGAGCTACATGCAGGTTATACAGTATATGCCAGATTTTATGTCACCTGCGACGCCACCTATGCTCAGGTAGATTTTTGGTGATATAGCTGTCTTTGTGTAATTTCTGCTCATGTAAATAGCTCCTCATTTGTTCACCAAAAAATAAGGACTTGAGTGACAACCCTATTGGGGTCTGTCATGGGTTCCCTCTCTAAACTGAGTAAGATATTTGTCCACATCTCCCTAGGAATAGTGTCATGCAACGGCATGGTGTCCTGGTACAGATCAACTTGAATACCGTATGAACAATTAAGGCCTGAGTGAGCAGACTTAGCTGAACAATGTAAAGGCTACTGAGGAAGAGTACAGAAGTGCACACCAAAGCCTGTGAGAAAAGACCTTCTGTTGGAAAGGGTACCAGTGGTTTTAATATTTGATTTCAATTTGATGAACACATATTAATTATACATATTTGATATTTCAAAAACATGCATACAGTGCACACTGGTCAAATCCAGCCTCCCTTCAATCTCCCTGACCCTAGTCACTGTCGCTCTTTCTGCCTTTTTCAGATAATGCTTTACTCACTTCATCAGTATTATTTTACCTAACAAATGTGACTCCATTTCCAGAGAAGCTATGACATTTGAGCAGAGGCCTTTCTTTTAATTATTAAGAGTAATCCAATGTTTCCAATATTCTTGGTACCCTACCAATCAAGGAAACAAAAGATGAACTGCAAATACTTATGCCATCAAGAGGTTAAATAATAAACTGGTACAATAATTTTTGCCAAACCTTTAACTTTTCTTTCTTGGCACAATATCTGAAAAAGACCAAAATATTACAGCCTCAGAAAGGAAATGATATAGCTTTATTTTTTTAGAAGTGGGTTTATGTAGTTGAATTTCATTTGTATTTTAGTAAATAATGATTGCCTGGGGATCAGAAAAGTAAAACAGCCACACTGGCCAGCCTTACAGACCAGGCAGCAATGAGACGCACCCAGTAGCCACACTAGCTTGCCCTAGAAACCAGACGGTAGTGGTGCATGCCCTTAATCCCAGAATTAGAGAGGATTATAAAACAGGAGGAGACAGCTCTCAGTCACAGTCTCATTCTGAGGTTTCCTGGAGGCAGGATCACCATTTTCAGACTGAGGTCAAGGTAAAAGCCAGTTGGTTGGCTGCTTTGTTTTCCGGGTCTTCGGGATGATCCCCAGTATCTGTCTCTGAGTTTTTACTAATCATTCTACAAGTTTATATGATTCTTCTCTAGGGTAAAAGAGTCCATCGTGTAGAGTCATGATTTTGAGATATGTCAACGTCATTGAATCTTGTTTCTCTTGTTCCTTTCCTTGTCCAATAAGAGACACTAAAATTAAATGAAGAGCTTTCCCCTGACAAAACGTTATGAAAAAGATGGGCAATGAGGGTCATTGAATGGCTCAGCAGGTAAAAGTTCTTTCCACCGAGCCTCACAGTCTGAATTCAAACTCTGGAACCCACACTTGCTGTGGATCGAATTGCAGGTCTCCAAACACCTGATGAAAAACTAAAACTGCTAACATATTCATCTCTACATTCTCCTAAGAAAATCCTGCTCTCAGATCCATCTTCCAGAAAACACCCCAGAGACAAAGTGGGCAGATTGTGAGCATGGCAATGATGATGCACTGAATGTGATGTTGGAACACCTGCCTCGCTGCATGGGGACCTGCAAAGGAAAACAGCATCTGTGAATGGTACTAACCAGACCCAGCTATTGCTAGATAGGAAGAGCCCCGGAACGCTGGGAAATTTAGTGAGGTGAAACACAATGAGGTGAAAATGGCAATAATGCAGACAGAAAGACATAACCTAGAGGTTAGAAACCCCAGGCCCTGGAGCTGGAAAGATTACATTCGCAGCCAGCTTTGCCTACTACCAAGCGACCTTGGCAAGTGATTCCTATTCCAATTACAATTCTTCACTTAAAAAATGGTGTTTTTTTTCTTTATAAGACTATCTTGAGCATTGACAAAGTAGATGTCTCAACAAGCAAAGCAGAAATTGCACTATTTCCTAGCAACAGTAACTAGGCCAAGTCAGTTACATTCACTCTGTTTTGTTCCTTGCAAAGTGAAACAAATAATTACTGCACCTCTCATATGATTTACATATATCACAAGATAAAGGGTTTATCAAGCCACATACAACAGGCATACTAAAGTATTATTGCTGATAACATAAATTGACCACCTGAAAATGCCAACTATTCAAATAAATGACAGAATATAATTGGTTTGGTGTCTTTTTCCTATATTCATATACTAAATGTAACCTGTAACCAAATGTATACATAAAGCAATTCCTAATCAGGTCTCTTTACTGGCGCCACCTCAGTGTGAGAGATTGCCCATACTGCTCACAAGTTTAAGTCAATTAAGGCTAAGGCAATTGATTCTGTTTGTCCCACTATGGCCAACCTGATTCTTCCTGTGATTACTCAAATAGTTCCAGTCTTCAAATTCAAGTCTATTGGTCTCTCCTGGACAGGCTCTTTGGACAGAGTACATGAAGGCTGCTATGTGACCTCTTTTGAAACAAACTTGTACTTAAGAATAGTTATGAAAATATTCGTAGATCTAGCACGTTCTGTGGAAATTGACGTGAGATATATTCCTCAGGAATGTGTAGCAAGATTTCATAGTCATCCAGTTTTAATTTAAACATGAATAATGATGATCCCAAAAATACATACTTATGACCTCCCCATGGACAGCAGACTTGGCTGACTGCCAGCCCTGGGAGGAGGATGGGGAAGCCTAATATTAGAGAGAGCACCATCTGAGACCATTTATCCTTCACTCTTGTTCATTGTTCCAGTGGAAAGTTTGAGGTAGATGCAATTAGCATCATGTCTGGCACATAATGGACAATCAATACCTGTTTGGTAAATAAATTAATTACATGCTCAATTTTAAGGTCATATCTACATAAGAGTTTTAAAGGGCAATTTCTCTGCATCCCTTATAAATAGCATTATTCTTTCCAATTGTCACAATAACAAATGCCTTGGAAAACTATTGATGTCACAAGAGATATTGGGATGCTCCAGCAGTCTCAGGTTTTATTCAACAAAATTCAAGATTAAAAATGAACAATTATGATGACCACAAGACTGATGGGTAAATTTCTATCAGAAAACCCAGCTATATTTTCCTAGAAGGAGCCATGAGTCATAAAAAGGATCCCACAATTCCCTTGGGTAAATCATAATATAATTTTGTAAACTGTGATAGTCCATCTTTGTGGGAGAGATGGGAAGCCTCAAAAGTTATCATATATTGGACAAACTGTTCTTTCTTTTGAAATCCCTGTTGTATAAGAAAACAGACACATTCCATTGGAGAGTCTCCATGTCAGGTGACAATCCAAGACTCAGTTGTGTCCTAAGGCAGGGTATTAATGTAATGGCATTGCTGAGAGTAACATCTGGGCAGCAGCAAGGGGTGTGAGCCGAGAGCAGACTTCTTCCCAGAGACCACAAACTGCCTTTTAGCTCCTTTTATGTTTATTTCCAAGCCATACCTGTTATTTTTACCCCACTACCTACATTTTATTCACCTTTTCCTTTCTTTTTGATCTTTCTTTGAACTCTGAAAGAATGGAGTTTAACAGAGACACAGAGCTATGATCTCTTCTGAGAGGAGACCCAATGAAAGCCAAAACTATTAATAGCACCTGTCTCAATCAGAGTTACATGAAATGCCTTTCCATTTCTTATCATTGATTTCTTTTTGTGAAAAGAAATTGCCTTTTCTGCCATAAATCTGGATTTATAAGGACATTACTGGGGAAGGGCTTTTAGAATACAGGTCATGTCTGTTTAGCAACACCAAAGTTTGCACAGAACACAAAAGGCAGGACAGCATACAACACGCGCACACACACAGAGAGGGAAAGGGACTTGAAAAATAGAAGAAATAATTAAAATAATGATAAGTAACAAGTTTCCAATTAGCAAATTCTTTTGCTGGGGCTCACTATGTGGACTAGGCTGGCCTTGAACTCATACTATTCAACTTGCCTCTCCCTTCTGAGTTCTAGGATTGAAAGTATGTTCCACCAACACCCAGCATCAAATTCATTTCTGAACCCGTTTAACCAGAACATTCACATTTGTACCCAGAGACGGTTAATTAAAGCTCATGGTTTTCTCCATCACATCTGTAAGTTGTAGCACAGAGCTATAATCCTAGAGGCCCTTACCTCCAACACTCTGATGTTAAATAAGAACACTGACACTCAGCAAAGCCATGGCCAGATTACGTAGCTTGTTAGTGACTGAGCAGGGTTTAAGTATACACAGATTTAATAACAATGTAAGTTTTTATTTATTTGATTATTTACTTTGTAGTATGACACAGTAGGGAAAGAAACAAGAAGCTCAGAAGCACTGGGTGATGGTGACACATGCCTTCAACCCCATATTGGAGAGGCAGAGGCAGGTGGATCTCTGTGAGTTCAAGGCCAGTGTGATCTACAAAGCAAGTTCCAGGACAGCCATGGCAGTTACACAGAAAAACTATCTGGAGAAACTAATAAATAAATAAATAAATAAATAAATAAATAAATAAGATAGAAAAAGAAGTTCAAAAGCTATATTTGACCTTAATATTCCTTTAAACTTTTATTTATTATTGTAACATGAAGACCTGCTTGTTGGGGTTTCTGTCCTGCCCGGTACCCCACACCCTACAAGTCCCAAAGAAAATCACACAGAGGTCTCCATAAGTTATAAACTTATTGGAGGCCTGATCTCTAGGCGCCAGGAGACCCAGCGTTGGGGTGAGTTTCTGGCCCCGCGGCGCCTGCCTGGGAAGGGGAGTTCAGAGGTTCCTTGGCCCCCTATCCTTCTTGAGCTCTCTGCAGGGCCTCCACTCCCTGCATACCTTCTCTTTCTTCCTAGCCCACCCAGCTTCCATCCAGAACCCTCCCCACTTTGCCCCACCGCCCTCTTTCTGCACATAACATCACCCAGCCCAGCCTGTCTGGGCACTGGGTCCGAATCCTCGGGGCACCCAAGCGGGCGGGAGTCTCTTTGTTTCTATGGCCTGCCTGCACCAAGCAGGGTAGGTGCTTTGTTTGCGACCTGCCCACCAGCACGGAGGCCTGATCTCTAGGCGCCAGGAGACCCAGCGTTGGGGTGAGTTTCTGGCCCCGCGGCGCCTGCCTGGGAAGGGGAGTTCAGAGGTTCCTTGGCCCCCTATCCTTCTTGAGCTCTCTGCAGGGCCTCCACTCCCTGCATACTGCCTCTTTCTTCCTAGCCCACCCAGCTTCCATCCAGAACCCTCCCCACTTCGGCCCCACCACCCGCTTTCTGCACATAACATCACCCAGCCCAGCCTGTCTGGGCACTGGGTCCGAATCCTTGGGGCACACAAGCGGGCGGGAGTTCCTTTGTTTCTTTGACGTGCCTGCACCAAGCAGGGTAGGCACTTTGTTTGCCACCTGCCCATCAGCACGGAGGCCTGATCTCTCGGCGCCAGGAGACCCAGCGTTGGGGAGACCCAGCATTGGGGAGAGCCAGCATTGGGTAGGCAAGGAGACCTGATCCGGTAAAGAAGATCCATAAGGGAGCATTTGGAAGAAGAGATGGGTAGACGCCAAGGCAAGAATTCGCCCAACAAGCTGAAAAGCAACATGAAGCCACCAGAAACCAGCAACCTCACAACGGTAGGACATGATCACCCTAATCAAGAAGAAGTAGAAAAGATTGACTTCATGAAAGTGATTGACGACCTTAAACAGCATGTAAAAAACGCCCTTATAGAAATGGATGAGAAATATAACAGAAAGTTTGAAGAATTGAATAAATCAGTGAATGATACCCTAGAAAACCAAGGAAAAACAATCAAACAGATAATGGAAACGGTGGAAGACTTGAAAACTGACATGGAGGCAAAGAAGAAAACACAAACAGAGGGCCGACTGGACATGGAAAATTTAAGTAAACAAACAGAGTCTACAGAAACAAGCATAACCAACAGAATACAAGAGTTAGAAGAAAGAATCTCAGATTCTGAGGATACCATAGAGAAAATAAACACTCTGATCAAAGAAAACAGCAAGTCCAACAAACTCTCATCAAAAAATATTCAGGAAATATGGGACACAATAAAAAGACCAAACCTAAGAATAATAGGAGTAGAAGAAGGAGAAGAAGTGCAGCTCAATTGTCCAGAAAATATATTTAATAAAATTATAGAAGAAAACTTTCCCAACCTAAAGAAAGATATACCTATGAAGGTTCAAGAAGCATACAGAACACCGAATAGGCTGGATCAAAAAAGAACATCCCCTCGCCATATAATTATCAAAACACAAAGCATACAGAATAAGGAAAGAATATTAAGAGCTGCAAAGGAAAAAGGCCAAATAACTTATAAAGGTAAACCTATCAGACTTACACCTGACTTCTCCATGGAAACCATGAAAGCCAGAAGGTCCTGGATAGATGTACTTCAGAAATTAAGAGACCATGGATGCAAGCCCAGATTACTATACCCAGCCAAGCTTTCGTTCACTATAAATGGAGAAAATAAAATTTTCCAGGATAAAAACAAATTTAAACAATACGCAGTCACAAATCCAGCCTTACAGAAAGTAATAGAAGGGAAATCACTAACCAAGGAGTCCAACAATGACCACAATAACTCAGACATCTAGAGACCCTTCACCAACACAAATCAAAGAAGGGAAACACACAAACTCTACGACTAAAAAACTGACCGGAGTTAACAACCACTGGTCATTAATATCACTTAATGTCAATGGACTCAACTCACCTATTAAAAGGCACAGGCTAAGAGATTGGATACGAAAACAGGATCCAACATTCTGCTGTTTACAAGAAACACACCTCAACCACAAAGACAGGCACCTACTCAGAGTAAAGGGATGGGAAAAGGCTTATCAAGCAAATGGACCTAAGAAACAAGCAGGTTTGGCCATACTAATCTCTAACAAAGTTGACTTCAAACTTAAATCAATCAGAAGAGATGGAGAGGGGCATTTTATACTCATAACAGGAACAGTTCAGCAGGATGAAGTCTCAATCCTAAACATCTATGCACCTAATATAAAAGCACCCACGTACATAAAAGAAACATTGGTAAAACTCAAGGCAGCCATCAAACCCCACACACTAATAGCAGGAGACTCAACACTCCTCTCTCACCAATGGACAGGTCAATCAGACAGAAACCTAACAGAGAAATTAGAGAATTAATGGAGGTAATGAAGCTAATGGACTTAACAGACATCGATAGAACATTCCACCCAAATAGGAAAGAATATACCTTCTTCTCTGCAGCTCATGGAACCTTCCCAAAAATTGACCACATACTCGGTAACAAAGCAAACATCCACAGTTACAAAAAAATATTAGTAACCACCTGTGTCTTCTCAGATCACCACGGATTAAAGTTAGAATTCAACAACAATGCTACCCTCAGAAAGCCTACTAATTCATGGAAACTGAACAGTCAACTACTGAACCATACCTGGATTAAGGAAGAAATTAAGAAAGAAATTAAAGTCTTCCTGGAATTCAATGAAAATAAAGAAACAACATACATAAACTTATGGGACACTATGAAAGCAGTCCTAAGAGGAAAGTTCATAGCACTAAGTGCACACTTAAAGAAAACAGAGAATGCTCACATTGGAGACTTAACAGCCCAACTGAAAGCTCTAGAAAAAAAAGAAGCAGACTCACCTAGGAGGACTAGAAGACTGGAAATAATCAAACTGAGGGCTGAAATCAACAAAATAGAAACACAGAAAACAATACAAAGAATCAATGAAACAAAAATCTGGTTCCTGAAGAAAATCAACAAGATTGATAAACCCCTAGTCAAACTAATCAAACGGCAGAAAGAGAATTTGCAAATTAATAAGATCAGAAATGAAAAGGGGGACATAACCACAGACACAGAGGAAATTCAGAGAATCATTAGATCTTACTACAAAAGCCTGTATGCCACAAAGCTGGAAAATGTAAAGGAAATGGACACTTTTTTAGATAAATACCATATACCAAAGTTAAACCAGGACCAGGTGAACGATCTAAATAGACCTGTTAGTCGCGAAGAATTAGAAGCTGTTATAAAAAACCTCCCTTCCAAAAAAAGCCCAGGATCAGATGGTTTTTAATGCGGACTTCTACCAGAATTTCCACGAAGACCTAATACCTATACTCCTTAATGTATTTCACAATATAGAAACAGAAGAGTCATTACCAAATTCCTTTTATGAAGCTACAGTTACTCTGATACCAAAACCACACAAAGACTCAACCAAGAAAGAGAATTACAGGCCAATCTCACTCATGAACATCAACGCAAAAATCCTCAACAAAATACTGGCAAACCGAATCCAAGAACACATTAGAAAAATTATCCATTATGATCAAGTAGGCTTCATCCCAGGGATGCAGGGCTGGTTCAACATACAAAAATCTAACAATGTATTCCAGCATATAAATAAACTGAAAGAAAAAAACCATATGATCATTTCGTTAGATGCTGAAAAAGCATTTGACAAAATTCAACACCCCTTTATGATAAAAGTATTGGAGAGATTAGGGATACAAGGGTCATACCTAAATATAATAAAAGCTATATACAGCAAGCCGACAGCTAACATTAAATTAAATGGAAAGAAACTTAAAGCCATCCCACTAAACTCAGGAACACGACAAGGCTGTCCACTCTCGCCATACCTCTTCAATATAGTACTTGAAGTTTTAGCAATAGCAATAAGACAACATAATGGGATCCAGGGGATTCGAATTGGAAAGAAAGAAGTTAAACTTTCGTTATTTGCAGATGATATGATAGTGTACATAAGCGACCCCCAAAACTCCACCAAAGAACTTTTACAGCTGATAAACAGCTTTAGTAATGTGGCAGGATACAAGATCAACTCCAAAAAATCAGTTGCCCTCTTATACACAAAGGATAGGGAAGCAGAGAGGGAAATCAGAGAAGCTTCACCTTTCACGATCGCCACAAACAGCATAAAATATCTTGGGGTAACTCTAACCAAGGAAGTGAAAGATCTATTTGACAAGAACTTTAAGGCATTGAAGAAAGAAACTGAGGAGTATACCAGAAAATGGATGGACCTCTCTTGCTCTTGGATTGGGAGGATCAACATAGTAAAAATGGCAATTCTACCAAAGGCAATTTATAGATTCAATGCGATCACCATCAGGGTCCCATCAAAATTCTTCACAGATCTTGAGAGGACAATAATCAACTTTATATGGAAAAACAAAAAACCCAGGATAGCCAAAACAATCCTATACAATAAAGGATTGTCTGGAGGCATTACCATCCCTGACTTCAAACTCTATTACAGAGCTACAGTGATGAAAACAGTGTGGTACTGGCATAAAAACAGAGAAGTCGACCAATGGAATTGTATAGAAGACCCGAATTTTAACCCACAAACCTATGAACACCTCATTTTTGATAAAGGAGCCAAGAGTATACAATGGAAGAAAGAAAGCATCTTTAACAAATGCTGCTGGCATAACTGGATGTCAACCTGTAGAAGAATGAAAATAGACCCATATCTATCACCATGCACAAAACTCAAGTCCAAATGGATTAAAGACCTCACAATCAGTCAGAACACATTGAACCTGATAGAAGAGAAATTGGGAAGTACCCTACAGGAGATGGGCACAGGAGATCGCTTCCTATGTGTAACCCCAACAGCACAGACTTTAAGGGCAACATTGAATAAATGGGACCTACTAAAACTGAGAAGCTTCTGTAAAGCAAAGGACACTGTCACCAAGACAAAAAGGCATCCTACTGACTGGGAGAAGATCTTCACCAACCCCGCAACAGACAAAGGTCTGATCTCCAAAATATATAGAGAACTCAGGAAACTAGACTTTAAAATGCTAATTAACCCAATTAAAAAATGGGGCACTGAACTGAACAGAGAATTCTCAGCAGTGGAAGTTCAAATGGCCAAAAGACACTTAAGGTCATGCTCAGCCTCCTTAGCAATCAGGGAAATGCAAATCAAAACAACTTTGAGATATCATCTTACACCTGTCAGAATGGCTAAAATAAAAAACTCCAAAGATAGCCTTTTCTGGAGAGGCTGTGGAGGAAGGGGAACCCTCATCCATTGCTGGTGGGAATGCAATCTTGTGCAACCACTTTGGAAATCAGTGTTTCGGTTTCTCAGGAAATTCGTGATCAACTTACCCCAGCAATACCACTCCTGGGAATATACCCAAGAGATGCCCTATCATATGACAAGAGCATTTGTTCAACTATGTTCATAGCAGTATTATTTGTAATAGCCAGAACCTGGAAACAACCTAGATGCCCTTCAATGGAAGAATGGATGAAGAAAGTGTGGAATATCTACACATTACAGTACTATGCTGCGGTAAAAAACAATGACTTCTCAAATTTTGCATGCAAATGGATGGAAATAGAAAACACTATCCTGAGTGAGGTAACCCAGACCCAAAAAGATGAATATGGGATGTACTCACTCATAATTGGTTTCTAGCCATAAACAAGGGTCACGGAGTCTACAATTGGTAAACCTAGAGAAGCTAAGTAAGAAGGTGAACCAAAGGAAAAGCATATAGTTGTCCTCTTGGCTATGGGAAGTAGACAAAATTGCCGGGGAGAAAATTGAGATCTTGGGGGTGGGGTGGGATGGGAGTAAGAGGAGATGGGGAGAGAAAAGGGAGAAGGGGAGAATGGGGGGAACTTGGGGAAAAAGGAGGATTGGGATAAAGGAAGGTTGGACAGGGGAGCACAGAAGTACAATTCTTAGTTAAGGGAGCCACCTTAGGGTTGGCAAGAGACTTGAACCTAGAGTGGCTCCCAGATGCCCAAGCCGAGGTCCCCAGTTAGTTCCTTGGGCAGCTGAGGATAGGGAACCTGAAATGACCCTATCCTAGAGCAATACTGACGAATATCTTGCATATCATCATAGAACCTTCATCTGGTGATGGATGGAGACAGAGACAGAGACCCACACTGGAGCACTGGACTGAGCTCCCAAGGTTCCAATGAGGAGCAGAAGGAGGGAGAACATGAGCAAAGAAGTCGGGACCATGAGGGGAGCACCCACCCACTGAGACAGTGGGGCTGATCTATTGGGAGCTCACCAAGGCCAGCTGGACTGTGACTGAAAAAGCATGGGATAAAACTGGACTCTCTGAGCATGGCGATCAATGAGGGCTGATGAGAACCCAAGGACAATGGCACGGGATTTTTAACCTACATAATGTGATGGCTTTGTGGGAGCCTAGCCAGTTTGGATGTTCACCTTCCTAGAAATGGATGGAGGGGGGAGGACCTAGGACTTACCACAGGGCATGGAACCCTGACTGCTCTTTCGGCTGGAGAGGGAGGGGGAGAGGAGTGGGGGAAGGGGAGATGGGTGGGAGTAGGGGGAGAAGGGTGGGAGGAGGGGGAGGGAAATGGGAGGCTGGGAGGAGGCGGAAATTTGTTTTGTTTTTTTTTCCCTTTTCTCAATAAAAAAAAAGTTTAAAAAAAAGTTATAAACTTATTGGCCCATTAGTTAAAGCTTCTGGTTAACTCTTATAACTTAAATTAGCCCATTATTCTAGTGAATGTTAGCCACATGGCTCAGTATCTTTTTCAGCAGGGATAAGTCACATCCTGCTTCTTTGGTGTCTGGACAGAACTGGGGAGAGAGCTTCCTTCTCCCCAGAATACTCCTGTTCTCATTGTCCCGCCTCTACTTCCTGTCTGGTTGTCCCGCCTATATTTCCTGACTTGCCAATCAGCGTTTATTTAAAACATAATTGTAAAGAATTGTCCCACACCATATTATTACTACAATTACAGTTGTATATGTGCATATGCTTGATGTGTGTGGGGCAGTATCTGTGTGGTGGTTAGTGGACACATTTGTGAAGGCAGTTCTCTCCTTTCACCATTATGGTTATTCCAGGGGTCAAGCTCAGGTCACTAGGTTTGTACCACAAGTGCCATTCTCTGCCAAGTATTTTCACCTGCTCTGAGATAAACGCTTCTTTTGCTATATTATAAAGGAATCACAAATGGTAGGTTAATTCGGAATCTCTGTTATGGTAAAGCAAACATTTTGTTTTAATTATTTGAGATTATTTGTCTTATGTGTATACATGTATAAATGTTTTTGCTGGCCTATGTACATGTGTGCTGCATGCATGCCTGAGGAGGTCAGAAGAGGCTGTCAGATCATCTAGAATTGGAGTTTTGGATGATTGTGAGCCACTATGTGGGTGCTGGAAATGGAATCAGGGTCCTCCCTAAGAGCAAGCAACAAATGCTCTTAACCACTGAAGCAAGTCTTTAGTTCTTGGTAATAATTTTTCATGAATATTATAGAAGGAACAGTAAGGAGGTTAGAAAGACTGTATAGAGTTTATATTCATATGCCGGATGCTGTGGGCCTAGAAAGAAATGTACTTCGGCTGAATAATTAGAATTACAGAAATGATCTTAGGGATTCCAGTAAAGATTGTTATGTTCTAAAAGATTATGGAGGGAAGGGAGACTACTCAAAACTATTTTTCACCATAAAAAGAAAACAATCTCAGCTTCAATAACCAGATCAAATTCCCATACTTCCAATAGCCATCATCTTTGAATTCTATGAATAGCTCAATAAATTAGAGAAAAACTAAAGCATTATTATTAAGTTATTTTTTCCTTAAATTGAATATTCTTTGAGAGATAACACAGGATTCATATGTCATCACTAGCCAAACAAGGCTCTCTTCATGACACTTCAATTAGCTGACCAATGAATTATGAATTCACCAGCAAAAAATAAAATGAAAATGATTTATCAGCCAAATAGGGAAACTTAGGATTATGTTATCTTTTAATGGTCAACATGACCAAATTTCTTCAGGATGAAATTGAGCTACACATCAAAAAGACAGCTCTTAAATACTTTCTGACGATAGCAATTTATAGCAATTTAGTGATTAAGCCCACATATAATTGAGTAAACAACACAGATCTAGAAATTATGCAAATGCACATCTTAGTTTCACTCGGAATATTGTTCTCTTCTAAGAAGTTATAACAATGAAGAGATTCTGAATAATGAAGTAAGCCAAAGCAAGTTTCAAATGCATCAGGGTCCAAAGAAGTGGATCAGAAAGTGACAGTACTTTTGCTGAAAGCATTGAGACCTAAGACCAAATACCAAGTAACTAACCCTAATCCTGAGGCAGGGTTGTGCATGTCTGTAGCTCCAGGGTTTTTGAACAGACACAGGTAGACTCCAAGGACTTCTTAGCTAGCTAGCCAGCCTAGTAGAAATGGAGAACTTCCATTCATTGAGAGGTAATGTCTCAAAAACTTAGTTAGTTGGGGTTGGGATCTGGGCTGCTATAGTGAAAGATATCAGAAGTCTGAGACACAGTTATCACACTCCCACATATTCACATGTGTGCAACACACACAAACACACACACACACACATTGCACCTGAATGCCTTCTAAACACCATGTATATTTTCTTTATTTTTGCCAATAATACTCACTCCAATACTTGATTAATTTAAAACTACTAAAAAAGAATTAGAAAATGCACGAAGAGGTTTGCTGACACTATTGCCATCTTTTTCATTATGGAGCAACTTTTGGGGGTTTCTTTGAGACAGGATTTCTCTGGAGCTTTGGAGCTTTTCCTGGAACTAGCTCTTGTAGACCAGGCTGGCCTTGAACTCACAAAGATCCACCTGTCTCTGCCTCCCAAATGCTGGGATTAAAAGCATGCACCACCACTGTCTGGCATAAAGAGCAACTATTTTGAATGCATATAAATGAATGATCATATAAATGTATTTTTAAAGTAAAAGCAAAATGCCTGGGTAAAATAATACATATGTTTATATGATATATATATACATTGTGCATATATAATCTAAAATATGAAATATGCTGATAATAAGGTCCTTTCCTCTTCAACCATTTGTAATGAGGAGAAGTTTGATAATGAATTGGAAAATTTTTCAGCCTTACTAGCTGTTTTATATCTTTAACAATATGTCAAAGAGATAAACTTGACCATGTTCTGAAGACCCCTAGTTCCTAGCAGCCCATTGGCCACAATTAATTGCACAGGCATGCCTAACTGCAAGAGGCCCGTGGTAGTAGAAAGGGGGCAACTGATGAGCTGTTACCATCTACAAACACTGACTGCTTTTTGTTTGTTGGTACCATAATAAAGTCACTTGGCATCTTTAAGCCTCACTTTAACTTTATATAAAATAAAGTACACAGTAACATACCTTGGGGGAGCTGATGTGAGTGGTTAATAAATAAAAGGCATCCAGTTCCGAGCCCATGATCTCCCTGTTCTTTAGCACAATGAATAAATAAGTGGTGGTCTAGATATATAACACTAAGAAAACGGAGAATTAAATGGCAAAAGTGTATCTTCATCCCAGAAATTAAGTTGTTCAGATGATACAGTTAGTAAGATGACTTTAATGAAGATTTAAGATAAAATAGGCAAGTAAGATGAGCAGAGAGGCCTTCATAGTAATGAGAATTTTCAAATAGAAAGTCTGATGACAGAAAGAAGAGAAACAGTTTGTGGGTCAGTCAAACTTGGACTTCAATTCTGGCTCTAGCATTTCCATTTGTGAAAGTTCAAATAGTTCATAGCAGGATCTCTATGAGAACTTTTTCTGAATTCCATGAGAAGCACAATGGGTCAGTATAAGTAGGAGATTATTATTTTTCTATGACAGGTGTACAGAGAGCCTAAATGGAGGTAAATCTGCAAACCCCAATAGAGTTTTAGCCAGTGTAAAGTATTGAAAAGATGTGTTCCTGGGAGATACACAAAAGCTATGGTAGCCTATTCAAAAAATATGATTGGAAATGACAACCCAAAATCTTAGGTGAGCAGAGTTAAGCTTGGCATTTGAGTACAAATGCCAACTCCAAAAAGTGAGACACAGCATTGTGTTTTAATTTCATGATAAAGTTGAAACTTTAGAATTAGATGGAGAAAGGTTAAATGGAGCACAGTTAGGAAATGGAAGAAAATGGCAAAATTTCTGGGCATCAAGCTCCTCATCTAACAAGTAGGAAAAGTTGTAGCTGCTCACAACAGTTGGCATGAAGATTTATGTATTATAAAAGAAAACCGAAGATCATCAGCTGTCAGCAAAAGATCATTCTTTACCACCAAATAGATTTTAAACCTATTTCTAGGGCTAGGGAGTTGGTTTAGCAGTTAAGAACCCTCATTGCTCTTATAGAGGAGCCAGGTGTGATTTCTAGCATCCACACGATGGCTCACAACCATCTGTACCTCCAGTCCCAAGGGATCCAATGCCATCTTCTCACCTCCTTGGGCACTTAATACACATATGGTTCACATGCGCGCATGTAGGCAAAACACTCTTATGTATAACATAAACCTAAAACAATAAAATAAATCAACCTATTTCTAGCACCATTATTATATAAACTTCTCTAACCACAGATGAAACAAAAAAGCTATAGGCATACACAGTGGCCATGTTTTCCAGGCCTAACAGTGGTAAATGCCATGAGCAGAAAACAACACTGAGATGGTCTCCAGCCCCTTGTGGTTCTTTTGATTCTTCCTCTCTCCCTACTCCCCACCACCTCTATCTTTTACTCTAGAAACAAAATCTTATACACTCTCTGTACTTCCACATAGTTTTGATCCATTTCTCCCAATTCCTTCCGAAGAGGCAATTGTCCCAAATAAAGCTAATAGTTAATAAGTTTCTCAGATGGCTGACAATGTTTCCACAAGTTCATAAAGAAGTTCTGTTGAACTCTGACATACCATCTTTCACCAGTCAGAATGGCTGAGAACAAAACACCAATGATAGCTTATGCTGGAGAGAATGTGGAGTAAGAGGAACACTCCTCCATTGCTGATGGGAATGCAAACTTGTACAACCACTCTGAGAATCAACATGGCAGTATCTCAGAAAGTTGGGAATCAGCCTACCTCAGGATCCAGCAATACCACTCTTGGGTGCATACCCAAGGGATGCTCAATGATACTACAAGGACATTTATTCAACTATGTTCAAAGCAGCATTATTGGTAATAGATAGAACCTGGGCACAACTGAGATGACCCTCAACCAAAGAATAGACAAAGAAAATGTGTTACATTTGCACAATTGAGTACTACTCAACAGTAAAAAAAATGACATCTTGAAATTTGCCTGCAAATGGATTGAATTAGAAAAAAACATTCTGAGTGAGGTAACCCAAACCCAGAAATATGAACATGGTAATGTACTCACTCGGTAAGTGGATACTATCTGTAAAACAAAAGATAACAAGCCTATAGTTCACGACCCCAGAAAAGCTAAGTAAAAAAGTGAACCCTAAGAGAAACATATATAGATCCCAAAGTCCAGTTGAAGAGTGGGAGGAATGAGAATATGAGCAAAGAGTTCAAGACCATGATGGGGACATCCACTGAAACAGCTTACCTGAGTTAATGAGAGCTCACTAAGTCCAGCTGGACAGGGAAGGAACCAGCATAGGAGCAAGCTAGACCTTCTGAATATCGATAACAATTGTATGGCTAGGGCAGATGGCAGGGCCACTGGAAGCAGTACCAGGATTTTCCCCTGTTGCTTGTACTCGCTTTTTGGAACCCATTCTCTTTAGATGGATACCTTGCTCAGCCTGGATATAGTAGGACGGATTTTGGTCCTTCCTCAGATTAATGTGCTTTGCCTTCTCTAGTGGATGGGGGGTGGGGTAGAAGGGGTAGGTGGAGAGAATGGGAGGAGAGGAGAGAGTGGGAACTGGGATTGGTATGTGTAATGAAAGAAGATAGTTTGTTTTCTTTTTAAGTAAAATAAAGAAGTTCTGTTGAAAGAAAAAATAATTCCAAAGAATTCCAACTACTAAAGACTTATCAATGTAAGGTGTCAGTTTTGAGTATAGAGAGATGTGTAAGGCACCACATGGGTGAATATGTAATGTACCAGCCTTATCTTCCTATCCCTAAGTTCACATAATTGGCAGAACTTCTACTTCAAATACATATCTTGGCGTTTCTGAGATTGAAGTATCCACAGGCATCTGCTAACCCAATACCACTCTCTTCAAGGTAAAGAAACTAAACAACACCTGGAAGCAAGGTGTGCAGTGTCTGATGAGTCTTCACACTTTCCTCTGTGCTACACTCTAGCTTGCTTCTTCATTTCACTCTGAAATGGAATGGATTAATTTAGAAAAGCAATAGCTTTATGATCTTCCATTCCAGGCTAAGTAAGAAAGCTGTACAATGAGCGGCTGGCTATTTGTTTCATTCTGTAATGATTAAAGTTGATATTTTGTTTTCTTAAAATTGGATACAGCAACCAGTCAAAACAATCACCATTCTTTTCAAGGTCTCATTAAATTACTATGGCTCCTGCTAGAAATGTATGCAAGTATTCACGGCAAAAAGACAAATGCAACATTTCAGTATAATAAGAAACTAGATTTATACCAACAGAGATTTTTAAAAGTAACCCTTCCCTGTAGATTCATTTTAACTGCAGTGAATGAAATATTAAAGTTCACAAATATATGTGGTTGTATTAAAGTGAACAAACTTTTATGGAGTGTGTATATGTGTGTTAGTGTCCATGCATGGTGGCTTGATTACATGAGTTCATGAGTTCATTGATTCATTTGAATAAAAGGGCATACTTTGTTTTTCCAACTAAGTATGTGAGGACATAATCACATTCCCATTGCCATAGAGGAGCTTAATGCCTAAGTGGATCACCTTCATAAAGTTAATTCCATGCTTGGAATAACAGAGGAATAAAAGGCACAAATGGTACCCAAGACAGCTATGGTTATGAACTGAAACATGCTCTTTTTTAAAGCAGTGAACTAATACTCCAAATTATAGGATTACCTTTTAAAAGTATTTATAGTTATACTATATTATATTTATATAGTATAGTGATATTTATGTTTATATCATATCATTTGCACAAATGGTTCTACACGCAAACCACTAATTAAAAGTTGGATTAGACTTTTCCAGATTGACACAATTGCAGCTAGCCTGACAGAATAATGAGTACATGCTTAATGTGCACCAACTAGGGAAAATAATAGATACCTGGCAGGTTAGTCATAAATATTGAGTGAGAATAACAAGTATGAAATACATAGTGGGATCATCAGCTAATAACAGAAATAGAAATGGTCATTCCCTTGTTCTGAAATGTAGTTTACATCATCCCTCAAGTGTTGGACGTGTTAAACAATGAACTTCTAAACAATAGTTCACCAATTCATGCATGCAATACAAGGCCAATTTCCACCTTCCATAAGAATTTAGCCAGGACTCAATACCTCATTTCCATTGCCACTCCTTAATTTCCATCATGGTAGGTTAAAACAAAGATGTCCCCTCAAATCCCCTTACAATATTCCACATTTTTACCCAAATGTCATGTTTTTCCCTTGTGTCATGAACCCTTATTCTCTGATGACTACATATTTTTTTTTATTTCTGGCAAGATATCAGCAGATAATGGATTCTGCTATTTGTTCCCTGGAGGCATTGCATTTCTTAGAAGACTTTGGAAGGCATACAGTCACCTGAGAGCCAACTGGATCCATTTCTAAGAATATCACAAACACAATTGAAGTTTTCTGTAACTACATCCATTTTCTTCCTATAATTAAAATTGGTATTAGAACACTAGGGGATCAAAAGATATAAAAATCCACATAATCTTCTCTGAATATATTTGTAAGGGTTAGTTTTACTTTTCAAGTTCTATTCTGCTTTGTTTCTAAAAGTGATCAATGTCATAATGAGCTGCATTTTGACTTACCTATCTACCACCTCTTTCTACTCTAGCCAGAGCAAATGACTCAGTAAGGGTATTAATGTAATTAGATAAAAATAATCAAACTATAATCTTCCCAAACAGGATAAATCGCAGTTTAGATTAGATATGAATAATCTAGTCATAATTCTAAATATAAGGAAAAGGAGGAAGGACTACTTAAATGACAAGCAATGAGGCATCCGTGTACTAATACTTTATGATGAACTTATATGAAATCCTTAGGGTTTTGCCTATTCCAATGATGCTGTCAACTGGTTTGCAGATCCCACCTACCAGCTTGTCAAGAGAAGTTACATAGAAAATGTAGAGTGCTTGATATTGTTGTTTTAGCAGAATTTCAGTGATAGGAATCAAAGTGTTATTTGAAACTTTAGGTGACATAGCTGTCTTCAAATGCTATTATTTCAGGTATTTTTAGCATTTGTCCTTCCTTTTCCTAATTACAATTTTCTTGCTCTTAAATAATGCTATTTCATTCTTAGCAACACTTCAGCAACCATGTTAGCATGCTTTCCATCCTGGTTCACAGTAAGCATTCAATCCTTGCCCACAATCAAATCCTCTAAACAGTTAGTTATTTCAAGTAAGCAATGGTTCAAAGTGAGTTCTTCAGAAACATAAGCTTCTACAAGAGTAGCTCAGAAGCATTTGCTGCTCAGTTATCTCACCTCTACTTTCATTAAAATGGGTTAATTGTATATATTTTATAGATTTGGGTTTGAAGGAAGATCAAAGAAAATATAGCATGACACAGTTAATCCCAGCTAGAAAACTGTTCTCTTGAATATTAAAAAAAAGACTATCAACCACTAGTCTAGTTTCAGTTCTGTTGCCGTGATAAAGCACACTGACAATAAACAATTTGAAGTGGTGAGGGTTTCTCTGGCTTGCAGTTCCAGGTCACAGTGCGTTATTGTGAGATGTCAAGGCAGGAACTTAAACAGTTACTCACATCAGACCCATAATCAAAAGCACAGCGAAACAAGTGTTCAGTTCCTTGTCTGCTTGCTTGCTCTCTTTACTCTTATATAGTTCACAGCACAACTCAGGGAGTGGTGTCATCCATAGTGACCTGGGATTTGTGATGGTTTGAATGATAACGGCTTCCATTGGCTCATATATCTGGTCCCCAGTTGGTTGAACTGTTTGGAAAGTATTAGTAGGTCATGTTGGAAGAAATGTGTAACTTGGGATAGGCATTAGCCTTGTAGAAACCCGTACCATTCATAGTCTCTCTCTCTCTCTGCCTCATGCTTATATACCAAGAAGTAAGTTCTCTGCTACTGTCCCAGTGCCATGCCTGCCTGTTGGCTGTCAAGCTCCCCACTATCATGGTTGTTGGCCTAGTTTGTCTGAATCAACCATATATGTGATATATATAATCAAACTCTTCTTAATAGGGCCCTGGTTTTATGACCTTAAAGCCCTTTAAGCCCTTATTACCTCCCAAACATTCCACCTCCAAATAGCATCACACTGAAAGTTAGCACTTTAACATATGAATTGTTGGAGCCCACAGTTTATCTATAAGAAAGACTAATGACACTTTTAAAAAATATATGTGTTTTGCCTCAAATTTAGCATTTCTCCATAGTCTTTTTTTGATTATTTTACTGAACATGTAACATCTATTAGAATTACACAAATGTATGATTCACTGCTAATTTCCCTCCTGACTCAAATTTACCGCTCAAAATATAAACACAGTTGGTCCATCTACGTAGGATGATAAAGAGAAGTACATCTAAGGCTCTACTATTGTCAAGCCAGCCTTCAGAGGTCTGTCATGATATTGACCATTTTGCCACAAACTGCCCTAAATATTCAACATCAGAGACAGGAAGGGAAAAAATAAAATTGTCAAAGAAAATAAACTCTCTCCAGAAAACAATTATTTCTGTGAGTACATATTACCAAGAAGGGAAAGGGGCTCCCTATTGTTATAATTTATGTTTCTAGTATTAAAGGATTATTACATGAGCCCTCAGATGAGCTGCCTGCCAGTTTAAGAAGGTATGTAGTTTGACATTGAGAACATGAGGACCAAGTATATGTTTCCAGGGTGACAAGACATATAGCAACAACAAATTATTTTGCAGCTGAATAGAAAGAGCCTGTAGGGCACACTCTAACCCAATAGGCCTTGAATTTGAGTAAATCAAAAGGAAAAAAATATCAGAGGTATTTAGCTCATAGAAGGGCAGCCAAAGTCTATCTGCTTCCTAGAATCCTCTGGAACTAGAGACCATACTCAAATTAGTCACAGTCAACACTGTGCTAAAAGTTCTAGTTGGATGCTTTATAGAAAGGATAATGGAGCGATTCAGAACTTCAAGTGAAAATAAACTTTGACTGACCACTGAAGTTCAGTCAGGTCACTCAAAGTCATGACCTACAGAAGCAAGCAATTACTCTGCCTATCTGGTGGGTATTGCTAAGTTGAATATCTTGGGCTCAGCAGAACAACATTCTTAACTTAGATACTTTATCACAATTGCGTTTACTTCTTTGGCTCTGTCATTTTATAAACAAATAGAACATCTGTTAATTATCTTGCCCATGTGATGTGGCTTTCATCTTGACTATCTCAAAAATAAGGACAAATGTAAGTATAAAGTATATTACAAAAGTCAGGAGCAATTTTCAGTAGTGAAGTATAGATGCCATCATCATGCTGATTTCAATTCGCCCTTAAGGGGTGATGAAGAGAAGCAATAAAACTTTGTCTTCCAAACTAATATAACATGTACTTACTCATAAGTGGCTTTTAGACATAAAGCAAAGAAAAACAAGCCGACAATTCACAATCCCAGAGAACCTAGACAACACAGAGGACCCTAAGAGAGACATACATGAGTCTAATCTACATTGGAAGTAGAAAAAAGATAAGATCTCCTGAATAAATTGGGAGTGTGGGGATCATGGGAGAGGATAGAAGGGGAGGGGAGAGGAAAGGAGGGGAGTGGACAAAAATGTATAGCTCTATAAAAATAATAAAAAATAAAAACAAACTCTGTCTTTCCATAACACTTCTACATTACCATTTTGCTTGTTTGTTTTTTGATTGTTTTTCTTACTTCTCTAGGACTATTCATTATAAACACAATTTCAAAATTCAGAAGGACATTAATCAGGGAACTACTATTTTACCCCCTTTCCTCTGAAAAAGACAGGAGCATGGAAAAGAGAAAGGATCTGTCACTCACAGTTTCAAGCAGCTGGAATACCTTTGGGACCCAAGGTGACCCAGAACAAAATGAGCTCAGGCAAGCCTTTCTTTACATCCTTCTTGCTCCTCCACTCAAGTCAAAAGACAAAGCCTTGCATACCAATTCCCTAGCTGCTCACAGTGCCAAAGTAATTTTAACACCTAAAGCCCACTCAGCCCTGGAGAATAAGAAGGAGCATATGCACTCAGGGCTATTTGATTAAGGTTCAAGTGCTGTATCTTAGAAAGTGTCTGCCCTTTAGAAAGTTCAGAGTTCTTGGACTATTTATGCCTTTGATTACCTCCCGTCAAAAAATCTGAGACCGCCTCTTCTTCTTCTTCAGCATCAAAGACTACAGAAAGGGTGGGGAATTTTGAACCTACAGCATTACTTCCTCACCTCAAATATTCCGGAGAAATTAAAAACTGGCTTGGGCATACTTAAAATAGTTTCATAAAATGCACACACAGCTTGGTTGTGGAGACATTCCTAAGCATAATAAAGTAGAAAAAAGGCTATTCTTTGTACAATTTATGTACCATTTCCAGTATGAATAGCAAAACTTCAAAGAAGCAGAGAAGTCTGATGTTTCAGTAATAATTTTTTAAGTTAACAGTCTTCTCAGTTTTAGGTTTTAAATATACAGAAAATTTGTATGGAAAGTATAGAGTTTCTATAGACCCTCATAACAATCTCAACCACTTACTTTCCCCTAACATCTTGCAGCAATATGGCATGCTTGCTAAAATCTGCGAGCTATTATTGAAACTCCGTTTTGATTCAAGTCTACAATTTATATTCTTTGTGTTGTACATTTCTCAAGCACTCTTCTCTCATCTCTGGTATCCACCATTTATGTTAGTTCTGCCTCTCTCCTCTCCAAGGATAAAGTCCATGATGTTGTGTGTACTAGATAAGAATTCTACCACCAAGCCACATCCTTAGCCTTCTGATCTGTATTTCTGTTACTTTAACATTTTAGGGTCTACCTGTGAATGACACCATGCGGTATTTGTTATTTCTTTATTTGGCTTATTTCAATTAGCACAATGCCTTCCAGATTCATCCATGTTGTGACAAATAGCAGCATTTTCTTCTTTGTAAACATGAACATAATTCCAATGTTTATATATACCCCATTCTCTGTATCATTTTCCTATGTTGACAGACATTTAGGTTGCTATTCATCAGAAAAAAATAAATGAAAACCACAATGAGATTTCACTTACCATTTGTTAGGAATAAAGCTATTGAAGTGAAAGTCAAGAGGTGGAATGCTGGGATTGGAACTGCTCATGCAGGAAGAGACAGGAGTATGGGATGAAATTGAAGGAATGGTCTTTAACCTAAAGGAAGGGTACATGAAAAGTCACTTGGAAACAATACAACCACTGCAATTATGAAATCACGACTATGGTTTCCTATACTGGGTCTGCACAGAAAAACTATCAACAAGCAGGAAGAGGAAAGGCAGCTCCTAAGGCCCAATCCTTGACTAGTTAACTATTTATTGGCTACTGATAGTTTCTGAAAGACGTGGAGTCATTGTCTCCAATTTGGTACTCACTGCTGAGCCTATCAAGCACCAATAGATAGCTGCAAAGCCATGTCCACTCAGTCTTGGTTAAACTCAGTGGGTCAGAAAAAAAAATAGAGGTGAACATAAAAGATTATTGGGGTAAGGACAGGGTGGTTAGGGGGTAGTAGGGAGATGGGAGAATTTGGAGGGAAAGAGTGGTTGATATAATTATATCCATATATGAAACTGTCAACTAACAAATTTAATTAGTATTTTTAAAACTAAAAATAGAATTATCTGATCTAGTCATCCTTCTAAGTATGTATATAAAGGAAACTAAAATCAGTTTGTGGAGGAAACATCTGTAATCCCTTGTTCAATGCATCATTCTTTATTAAAGCTAATAAATGAAACAAACTTAGTGTGGAGAGTTGGAGCGTTGGCTCAGTAAAGAGCACTTGTTTTGCTTACAGAAGACCTGGGTTCAGTTCCAGCACCCATAAGGTGTCATAGTCTTTTGTACTCCAGTTCCAGGGGATTTTTTTACCCTCTTCTGACCTCCATGAGCACCAGGCACACACATTGTACAAATATATATACATTCATGCAAAACACTCATACACAAATAAAATGAAGTAAGTTAAACAACTTTTTTTGATATGTATTGAGCTCTACATTATTTCTCTGCTCCCCTCCCTGCCTTTCCCTTCTCCTCTTCAATCCTCCCATAAGGTCCCCATGCTCCCAATTTACTCAGAAGTTCTTATCTTTTTCTACCTTCTACTTCCCATGTAGATTAGATCTATGGAAGTCTCTCTTAGTGTCTGTATTGTCTAAATTCTCCAGGATTGTGGTTTGTAGGCTGGCTTTCTTTGCTTTATGTTTAAAAACCACCTATGAGTGAGTACATGTGATAACTGTCTTTCTGTATCTGGGTTACCTCACTCAAAATAATGTTTTCTAGTTCCATCCATTTTCCTGCAAAATTCAAGCTTTCGTTATTTTATTCTGCTGTGTAGTACTCCATTGTGTAAATGTACCACATTTTTCTTATCCATTCTTTGATCGAGGGGCACACTGACATCCAAAGGGGCTGTACCAGCTTGCATTCCCACTAGCAATGCAGAAGTGTTCCCTTTTCCCCCACAACCTCTCCAACATAAGTTGTCATCAGTGTTTTTGATCTTGGCTCTTCTTACAGGTATAAGAGGGACTCTCAGAGTTGTTTTGATTTGCATTTCTCTAATGACTAAGGATGTTGAACATATCCGTAACTGCCTTTCAGCCATTTTAGACTCCTCTGTTGAGAGTTCTCTGTTTAGGTCTATACTCCATTTTTTTATTGGATTATGTGATCTTTTGGTGTCCAATTTCTAAAGTTCTTTGTATATTTTGGAGATCAGACATCTGTCTGATGTGGGGTTAGTGAAGATCTTTTCCCATTCTGTAGGCTGTCATTTTGTCTTGTTGACCATGTCCTTTGCTTTACAGAAGCTTTTTAGTTTCAAGACGTCCCATTTATTAATTGTTTCTCTCAGTGTCAGTGTTGCTGGGGTTATATTTAAGAAGTGGTTCCCTGTGCCAATGTATTCAAATGTACTTCCCACTTTCTCTTCTATAAGATTCAGTGTGGCTGGCTTTATGTTGAGGTCTTTGATCCATTTGGACTTGAGTTTTGTGCATGGTGATAGATATGGATCTATTTTCATTTTTCTACATGTTGATATCCAGTTATGCCAGCACCACTTGGTAAATATGCTTTCTTTTTTCCATTTGATATATTTTGCCTCTTTATCAAATATCAGGTGTTCAAAGATGTGTGGAATGATATCCGGGTCTTCTATTCGGTTCCATTGGTCCTCCTGTCTGTTCTTATGCCAGTACCACGCTGTTTTCAGTACTGTAGCTCTGTAGTAGAGCTCAACATAAAGCCAGCCACACTGAACCTTATAGAAGAGAAGCCATATCCCTTTGCAGTCTCTGGCTCTGACTCACTTGCTCAGTCGTTACTCCCTTGTACCTGTTCCAGTAAAGATCTTTGGCTCTGGATCTGGTTGCTGGGTCAATCCTGGTCTGCCCATGTCCTGGGACTGGGTTTGCTCCTGCTTCTGCTCCTGGTGGAGCTTGTTCTCTCGGTGTCTTAGGTAACTGGTTCAGTTCCACTCCAGTTCCAGTGGAGGTTGCTGACTCTGAGTCAGGTTGTCGGCTCACTCCTGGTCTGCCAGTGTCCCAGGACTGGGTTGGCTCCCAGGGCTGGATTTGCTCCTGGCTTCTGCTCTGGGTGGAACTTGTTTCCTCTCTAAACAACTTTTTAAGTTAATATAAGTACACATTAACTGATCAAGATATAAAGAAATTGTGGAACATACACACAAGGAAGTACTATTCAGTCACAAAAAGATGAAACTCCTTCCATTTGTGAAAACATACAGGGCACCGGAGCTCATGCCCCTTGCACATATATGAATATATAAAAGTTGATCTTACAGAAACTGAGAGGAAAGTAGTGGTTACCCCACACTGGGAAAGACTAGGCAGTAGGTAACTTTGACAAAAGTTTAAGCAATAAGTAATAAGCTACAGGTAGATTAGAGGGGTAGTTTTGGTATGCCATTAAATGACTACAGATAATGGAAGTGTATTACATACATTGGTTTTATACTTCATATAGAGCAAGGAAATTCAGATCGCTAGGAGCTTTCAGTTCCCATTGTGCTTCCCTGTAAAGAATGTATTTAGTTGCCTGGAGAACCATTCAGTGTTTCTACTGAAGCAGAACTTCTGGAAATATAACAAGGACAGCAAATTCTTTCCACTTGATCAGACATGGCAATACTTGTTTGTATTTATTTTTATAGTGAAAAATGATTGCCAATGATTTGATAGGAGGAAATGATAAGGACCAGTAAGGCGGCTCTATAACTAAAGGTACTTGTTGTTTTACAATCCCAAAGACCCTCAGGTTCCCTTAATCCATGTGTACTGGTTGGGGATTGGTTGGTTTGTTTGTCAACTTGATGCAAGCTAGAGCTATCTGAGAAGAGGGAACCACAATTGAGAAAATGTCTCTATAAGACTGAAAAATAAGTTAGACTGTGAGCCTTTTTTTTAATTGCTGATGGACTAATGTGGAATGTCCAAGTCCATTGTGGATGGTGCCACCCTTGAGTCCTGGATTATATAAGAAAGCAGAATGAGCAAGCCATGGGGAGAAAGACAGTAAGCAGTACTCCTGTGTGGACTCTTGTTCAGTTCCTGCCTCCAGCTTTGAGCCTTGAGTTCCTGCCCTAACTTCCCTCAGTGATGTAGTATCACCTGAGCGCTGTAAGATGAAATAACCCTTCCTCCTCATGTTGGTTTTGGCCACCCTCAACACATATTACACATATGCACACACGCACACACACACACACACACACAAATAGTAACAATAGAGTTAAATTTAAACTTTAAAGAAAAGTGATAAATGCTTGAGATTGGTGTTTACCCTATTTTCAACATTGTACAATGTATACATACATCAAAATATCACAGGGAATTTTATATGTGATTTTCATGTCTTGGTTAAAATTGTTTTAAAATTTAAAAATTCTAGCTCTTTGCTGATACACAGGGAAGCGATCACTTTTGCATAGTAGCTTTGTATTCCACAACTTTGCAAAAACCATTATTTCCAAAACAGTTTTTAAATTTTCTGCATTGATATCCATGTCATTTGTGAAAATGTTAACTCTTTATTCTTCCCCAACATTATATACTTTTCATTGATGAGACTGTGGTTTACATTCACATTTTCAACATTATTTAATGATGTGACAATGTTAAATTATCATAAAGATGAAAAGTCCCAGTATATGATACCATGTGTATAATACACACTATGCAACCATGCATGGCTATATGTGTTCCATCATATTTTCTTTTAAACTATTTTTACTTTGTGTGTTTTGTCCGTGTGTGTGTGTGTGTGTGTGTGTGTGTGTGTGTGTGCAGTACCTTTGGAGGCATGAGAAAGAGCATCTAAACCACTGGAACTAGAGTTAAGGTGAGCATCTGAACCATTGGAACTGGCGGAACTGGAGTTATGGTGGTTGTGGGTACCATTTGAGTTCTGGGAACCAAATCTGGGTCCTCTGCAAGAATTGCAAGTGCTCTTAATCACTGTACCATCTCTCCAGGCTCTGCTATAAATACTTTTTATTCAAAATCCATATGATCTGTAGAGGTTCTCCAAACACTGATTTAACAAATACAAACATAGCTCCTAGGTGAAGCAGAGGGTCAGGTTTCAAGAAGTCCTTAGTCACATTTTCAACCAACAATGTATAACCTTGTTTTGTATCTTTCTTCATTAAAATGTACTATTTAATATATATATATATATATGTATGTATATATATATATGATTCATTAACATTGAACTCATGGTCAATATTCCTAGAATGGTTTGTTTTCATTGTCAACCTGATTGATTTTAGAATTACCTGCATATGTCTATGAATATATTTCCAGAGATGCATAACTGAGGAAGAAATAACTACCTTGAATATGGCTGGCATCCCCTTGAATATGGTTAGCATCTCCCCATGAACTTGGGTCACAAACTGAGTATGGAAGAAAAAGAGAAATACAGCTGAACACCAGCATTCCCTATTCTCTGCTTCCTTCTCTGCCCAGACTTGAGGGTTCCTATCTACATGCTCCTGAGGTCACGAACTCTGATACATGCATTCACCTCCACAGTGGGCTCAATTCTCTCAATCCATGAGATAAATTGAAGCACTCTCCCACACAATCTGCTTCCCAAGCATTTGGTTCCGGCAGTAAGAAAAGTTACTAATATAACTGGACATAATTCATACCGGAGAGAAAATGCTGTGCATATTCTTTCCTCAGAGTAAATGCAAAACATTTCTGAACTTGGGAAAGCTAAATGACACATGTTGAACAGTGAGTCATTATGGAAAAATACTAAAACTTGAAGCTGCAGGGGGAAAATTATTTACTATATAAGACTGAAATAAAAAGGCAGAACATTGATTTACTTACCCTCATCTGCAATGCTTGTGTCACCTACTCAAATGTTTAAATATTATGCCATTCTAGATGTATCTGTGAATGGCTGCAAACACTGGAAGTACTGATTTGAGAGATTGTAAATAATTTTAGAAAGTATATATATATATATATATGTGTGTGTGTGTGTGTGTGTGTGTGTGAATTAACTGACTGTATAAACACATACATAAAACTATGCCTATATAACATGATTTAAACTGTATCTAAATGTGAGGGGAAGTATATATAATTTGATAGAAATTACATCAAATTGGTATGAATATTTGTTATATGAAGTTCTAACTTGAAGTTTTTGAACTTTTGTTTGTTTTTATCAATTTTATATATAAACATGTGCATTGCAAAGTCAATCATGATGGTAAATTTAATTAACTAAAATTCTCAATGAAGAGTTCCTACCTCTGATCAATCTATAACAAAGTCTTACACATAGCTTTTAAACATAATAGGTAAGAAACTTTGACAATATAGAAAATGCCTGATAAAAATTTGAATAAAAATAAATAATATCCACATTTTCCATACCATATCTAAAATAGCTATGAGGACAAATGTTACCAAGATTTTCTTTTAAGTATATAACTATAGATAACTATTGGTCCTTTTCCTAAACATTTCTATATCTTTAAAATTCTTCAAAGTGTGTACCATATATATTATGTTTTTCTTCTGAGATAAGGATTTTCTACATAGCCTTGGGTGACCTGGGACTTAGTATATAAATCAGTCTTGTCTCAAACTCAGAAAGATATGCTTGCCTCTGCCTCGAAAGTACTGGAAGTAAAGATGTGCAACAAACACCATGACCATCAAATCAACCTTCTTTAAAATGGAAACTAAGGGTCTGGGGAAATAGCCAAGCATATAGAAGCACTTGCTACGAAAGTCTCATGACCCAAGTTTGGAAACTCATAATTGCTGCAAAGGTCCCTGTGAGAATATGGGAATGGGAGAGAGGACAACCACCAGAAACTTGAGAGCCAGCTAGCCTAGCTTATGCCATGGGGAAGGAGATTATCTGTTTCAAACAAGGTAGAAAGGTAAAAACTGATACCTGAAGTTTATCCACTGACCCCCAACTGTGTGTCATGATACCCATGCTTTAACTCTTCCACACAGAAATAAATGTGTGTGCGCACACACATGACATAAAGAAAATAGAAAAAAATATATTCAGTGTTCCTAGTGATTAATAAGAACCTTGAATATTTAATAAGTTATTGTTGAAAAAAATTCCCAATTCTTTTCCATGGAGGACAGCAAACTTCATTTCTACTCACTTTTAGTATTTAGTTTCTATCTTTCTCTCTCTCTCCATCTGTCCATCTTTCCCATTTTTCCTCAACATTTCTAAAATGAAGGTAGAAGACATTTATAATAATCCACAAATAAAAAGATAAAAAGATAATTATACTAAATAATGCTACTAAGATGTTACCAATATAAAGATGATAGAAAACTGAATTGTTGGTTTTAGGTGTATTTATACATTTTATCGAAGCATGCTGTATATGTGAATGTGCTTTAGAAAAAAACTTGTGTTGGGGGGAATTCATGTGGAGGTCAGAGTGGAGGCAGGTGTGAGTGGGTGCAACAGAAGGAATCATGGCTGCCAAAGTGTTTGAGTCCATCGGAAAGTTCGGCCTGGCTTTAGCAGTGGCAGGAGGCGTGGTGAACTCTGCCTTGTATAATGTGGATGCTGGACACAGAGCTGTCATCTTTGTCCGATTCCGTGGAGTACAGGACGTCGTGGTAGGGGAAGGGACTTTCTTTCTCATCCCTTGGGTACAGAAACCAATTATCTTTGACAGTCGCTCGCGCCCACAGAATGTACCAGTCATCACTGGTAGCAAAGATTTGCAGAACGTCAACATCACACTACGTATCCTCTTCCGGCCAGTGGCCAGCCAGCTCCCTCGTATCTACACCAGCATCGGCGAGGACTATGATGAGCGGGTGCTGCCTTCCATCACTACAGAGATCCTCAAGTTGGTGGTGGCTAGCTTTGATGCTGGAGAATTGATCACCCAGCGAGAGCTGGTCTCCAGGCAGGTGAGTGATGACCTCACAGAGAGAGCACCAACGTTTGGGCTCATCCTGGATGACGTGTCCTTGACATATCTGACCTTCGGGAAGGAGTTCACAGAAGCAGTGGAAGCCAAACAGGTGGCTCAGTAGGAAGCAAAGAGGGCCAGATTTGTGGTGGAAAAGGCTGAGCAGCAGAAGAAGGCAGCCATCATCTCTGCTGAGGGCGACTCCAAGGCAGCCGAGCTGATCGCCAACTCCCTGGCCACGGCAGGCGATGACCTGATTGAGCTGTGGAAGCTGGAAGCAGCTGAGGACATTGCTTACCAGCTCTCTCGCTCTCGGAACATCACCTACCTGCCAGCGGGGCAGTCGGTGCTCCTCCAGCTTCCCCAGTGAGGCCCCCTGCTTGCACCTTCTCAGGCCGACCAGGCCGTGGCCTCCATCATTCTGAACACACTTTCCTTCTGTCCCACCCCAGGAATCACTGTGAAATTCCATGATTGGCTTAACGTGAAGGAAATAAAAGCAGAATCACTTCAGATCTGTAATTACCAAATGAAACTTTTGTTGTTCCGCTTTTTTATCCACTTTCATATACAGAGTTGCCAAGCGCTTATGCAGACCGGCTTTGCACCTTTGGAGCCTGCCGGCCTCCCTCCGCAGGCACTGACAGTTGGCAGAAGACAGGCAGGGCAGTGTGTGATGGATAGGCGCACAGCTGGCGGCCTGGGTAGACCTATAGCCTCCATCCTGTCGTATATTGAAGATCTGAGGACGGTGGCACACACAGTTGAACCAGAAAGGCAAGCCCTCAGTTTTTCCAGCCATTTGAACCCGCACAGATACAGCTGGGGAAGGCCAGAAGAAGTGGTCTATCTTAAACGTAAGGCCCATTCCCTCTGACTGTGACTAGTGGAAGCAGGTGTGTGCGAACAGGGCATGGAGCGAGGAATCCGCCCTGCAAGGTGGGTGGGCCTAGTTGTGCTGCCACTGTCAGAGCCCTGACATCGGGATGGACTTGGAGTAGCACAAGAGGCCTGGACTGAGATGTGAGTCCTGCTGAAGACTTCCTTTCCACTCCCCACATTGGTCCTCTCCAATGCCCAATGGGATTGCAGCTTGAAGGATTGCATCCTGCGGGGCTGAGCACACCTACCAAGGACATGTGCATCTGCCTTCCTGCTCCCTCTAAAAGATTGTCCTTCCTTCCCAAGGGCTGCGGGGCCAGTGCTCCGAAGGAAACAATCAAGGGAAGAAAACACAATGTAAGCTGCTGTCAATAAATGACACCCAGACCTTCAAAAAAAAAAACTTGTGTTGTACTGCTATTAAACGAACGTAACAAAGACAGCACAACTTTAAAATAGGATATATAAGCTTTTATTTAAGGCAAAACTTGTAGCATAATGACTTTTAGAATGAATTTTATTCAATGAGATGTTTCCCTCATTAAGACTTTAGTTTATGGCATAGAACTTTTCTTCCAAGTCCTCACACAGACTCAAAGAGAAATAAACAATGACATCTTGAAATTTGCATGCAAATGGATGGAAATAGGAAAAAACCATCCTGAGTGAGGCAACCCAGACCCAAATATACAAACATAGTATGTACTCACTCATAAGTGAATATTAGGCATAAAGCAAAGGATAACCAACCTATAATCCATGATCCCAGAGAAGCTAGGTAACAAGGAAAATCCTAAGAGAGACATACATGGATCTCCAGGAAGGTAAAACAGATAAAACCTCCTGAGAAATTCGGGAGGTGGGAGAAGGGAGAGTGGAAGGAGAGGGAGACAGGAGGAGGGGAGGAAGGAGGAGAACACAAGGGAATGTGATACTCAAGAAGGGGGAAGGACAGTGAGGGAGAGAAAAAAAAGAGATATCTTGATTGAGGGAGCCATTAAAGGGCTAGCAAAAACAAAAACAAAAAAACATGGCACTAGGGAAATTCCCAGGAATCCACAAAAATGACCCAAGCTAAGACTCTAAGCAACATTGGAGAGGGTACCTGAACTAGCCTTGCCCTGTAGTCAGATTGATGACTATCTTAAATGTCACCACAGAACCTTCATCTAACAACTGATGGAAGCAGATACAGAGATCTATAGTGAAGCCCTGGTTCGAGCTACCAGAGACTAGTCCAAGACAGGAAGGAGTGATGATATGAGCAAAGGGGTGAAGACCATGACTGTGATACCCACAGAAACAGCTGACCTGAGCTAGTGAGAAATCACTGACTCCGGGCTGATAACGGGGGAACCTACACAGGACCAAACTAGGTCATCTGAATGTGGGGTACAGTTGTGTGGCTTTGGCAATCTGTAGGGCCACTGGCAGTAGGACCAGCATTTATCCTTACTCCTTGAACTGAAATATTGGATCCCATTCTCTCTGGAGGGATATCTTACTCTTCTTAGATATGGTGCAGGGAGAGCCTTGGTCTTGCCTTGAAGTGAAGTGCCAGACTTTGATGAGTCCCCATAGGAAACCATATCCTTTCTGAGTACATAGGGGCATGGGGTGGGGGGAAGGATGGGGACAGTGGAGGAGTGGGAGTGGGAATGGAGATAGCTATATAAAATGAGAAAAGATTGTATTTTAAAAAATTATTAATTAAAAAAAGAAAAAGAAAAATTTAGAAGTTTGGAAACTCTTGGGTTTCTAAAATCTAACAGCAAGATGCAAATATTTGATATAGCCGATCTTCTAAAGCAAGGAGGTCACATATCATAGAGTTCAAAATAAGTATTAATATCTAATGGTTTCAAAATCCAGTTGTATGAAGTGAAACAACAGCACCTGTTGCATTTCCCATAAGACCTCTTCAGAGTAGCTGTCAGCTGTTCTCGTACTGTCAGTGCAAACGTCTACTTGTAAGAAGTATGATTACAAAGTAAAATGACTCTTTTAATCTAACATATGATATATCACCTTCCTCTTAATGAGCACCATTCCTTTCAAAGGAATCACTTTAAGATGCTGCATAACTATTTCACTGCTCAAAACCAGTGTGACTCTATGCTTTCACAACATCCTTCTGTCACCTGAACATTTTATTGCCATTCTACTTCTTTTAAGTCTGATGTGGTGGCAAGACAGTGCTCTAAAATTGTTTTATTGCTTCTTATTTAAATCATCCATCTCCCTGAGAATATTGATTGGTCACCATTTAAAAATGTCTTAAATATAAATTTATAATTTAAATTAGTGTCCATAGACTTTCATTGTTTGAATGAGAAACATTCCAAATAGTCTTGGGTATTGAACACTTGGTCGCCAGTTGGTGGAGCTGTTAGGGGAGGGTTAGGAGGTGTGGCCTTTCTGGAGAAAGCACATTGTAGGAGGAGGGCCCACTTGTTCATCCTGGCCACCCAGAACCAAAATAATCATACAGAAAATGTATTAATTAAAACACTGCTTGGCCCATTAGCTCTAGCTTCTTATTGGCTAACTCATATTAATTTAACCCATTTCTATTAATTTGTATATTGCCACATGGCAGTGGTTTACCGGCAAAGATTCTAACCGGTGTCTGTCTCAAGTGGAGGATCCATGGCATCTCTCTGACACTGCCTTCTTTCTCCCTGAATGCCATTTAGTTTTCCCTGCCTACCTAAGTTCTGCCCTATCAACAGGCCAAGGTGGTTTCTTTATTCATTAACCAATCAAAGCAACACATAGACAGAAGGACCTCCCATACTGGCACATTACTAGCAATAGGCTTTGAGAGTGTAAGGCCTCTTTCTACTTGCAGCTCTCTCTCTCTCTCCTTCATGTTTGTGGTTCAAGATATGAGCTCTCAGCACCCTGGTCCTGCCACTATGCCTACCACTAACTGCCATTGTTCCTCACTATGATGGGCACATATCTCTCTGAAACTATAAGACAAAATAAATTTTTGTTATATGTAATTTTACTATGATAAAGTTAAAGCCTTCCTTTTTATTTAAGCAGAAAAGCAGAGGTGATGTGGGAGTCCCCTCTGTGTGCTGTCATTACCATTAATGAATAAAGAAACTGCCTTGGCCTGTTGATAGGGCAGAACATAGGTAGGCAGGGAAGATAGAACTGAATGCTGGGAGAAAGAAGGGCAGAGTCAGAGAAACACCTTGGAGCCACCAGGGACAGATGTTGAGGATTTTACCCTGTAAGCCACTGCCATGTGGTGATAAACAGATTACTAGAAATGGGTGAAATTAAGATGTAAGAGTTAGCCAATAAGATGCTAGAGCTAAGAACAAGAACAAGCAACCACCTTCTCCTACAATAAACTCTTTTGCAACTTGCCTTGTTCATGGTGTTTTACCATAGCAGCAAAAGTAACTGATACTTTGACATATAAAAATGTACTCAATATATCATTGCTTAAAATAATTTATCAAATAGCATATAGAGTATAATATTTTTATATAGAGAGATATATAATTTTTATTTAAATCATATTTAGTAAGCAAAATATCATAGACAAGATGATGTTTATCATTTAAACTACAAACAAAACAAGGTCCCTGCCATAGAAAGTTTTCAA
Organism: Microtus oregoni; assembly: GCF_018167655.1. NCBI lineage: Eukaryota > Metazoa > Chordata > Mammalia > Rodentia > Cricetidae > Microtus > Microtus oregoni. The sequence goes on from NW_024543873.1 coordinate 9,389,199, forward strand.
CCTGATATGGGACATATACAATAAATAACTCAATATGTATAAACACACAATGTTGTTAGGTAAGGATACATGCTAGAAAGAAAGAAAGTAAGGCAACTACACAGGGGTATAACCTTCCTAACAGGGTAAACAACAAACTGAAGTCACTGAGGCTGAATTATACATCAGTTACTTGAGACCAGTTTGGTTTAAATGGAGAGTGGAAAAGAATGACTGGAGAAACAGTGGGGGGGGGCAGAAAGCAAGTGGAACTCATAGGCCATGTAAAGGCAGTGTTGTTTAGGTGTTGTTTCTCAAACTGTGATAGACAATTATTAGTCCTTTTGAATAGGGAAATGACCTGAGGAAAAATTTAAAAGATAATCCTGGATTCTGGGGAAAGACTGGACTATAGACCATCTTGGAAGCTAGTGATATGGTTTAGCAGATTCTTTAAAAAAAAAAGAATGTAGGGGTGGAAAGGTGGCTCAGAGGTTAAGTGAATTTACTACAGGAGCATCAGGGTCCGAGTTTGGAACCCAGCAATTCTAACTCCAGAGATGTGGAGGGTGTAGTCTGAAGGACCAGTGGTGCTTGCTGTCTGCTGTCCTAATTCCAGGTTCAGTCAGAAACCTTGTCACAAGGGAATAAAGTCTCTCCACAAATATCTTCACACACAAATTCACACACACACACACACACACACGCACACACATACCCATGCACGCACGTGCACATACATATGTGCATACACATACACACACACACACATACACACAAAAAGGGAAAGAAAGAGATGGTGGCAATAAGAATGTCAATATTGAAGGTAGTAAGAGCTAATCTGCTTTGATGCATTTTTTAAGATACATAAAATGTTAACAGCAAGTATTTGTGAATTTTGGTGCTATGAATAATTTTCAGTTTCCTTTTACATGCCCCCATTGGTTGTTCATTTAGGACTAGAGGGCACAATCAACAACCCAGACCTTAAAGCCAGTAACAAACATATAGTGCCAAAGACTTTGAGGTTGCTGCTGCCAAAAGCACAACTGGGGGTGGGGGTTGGGGTCCCTTCTAAGAAGTGATGGGCATTGGATAATGGCACAGGATAGTGTAATCTCAAGGCATAAAGACTTCCTTGAGAAAGTCAGCCTCCCAGTGAACAACTTAGCAGTAATCAGAGAAGGTAATCTTGGTTAAATTGGGAAGTGTGCCAAGAGCCTGTCAGGAGGCAACAAGCAGAGGCTAAAGCTTGCAGCAAGGGGAAGATATGGTAGCAGGCAAGATTTTCTAACAAAGCTCTGTTCTGATTTCAAGGCACATGACAGTGAGCAGAGGTCCAACCAGACAGGTGAATACACAGAAAAATATGGCAGAAACTCTAGAAGTAAATCTCTATCAAATGTACAGAAGTTATATAACCCATTAGCAAACTGATTGAAAGACTGAGGGTCCCTTGATAAGAGATATTATAATTCTTCATTGATAATCATAAATTACCCTAATGATTTCACTCTGCAATCCCTAAAGCTGCAGATATGTCTGCCTTATAAGGCTAATTAAAATAGAAATAAGACTCCAAAGATGCTAATATAGTCCCTCAGTTCAAAGCTCCATTAGGTAGCATGCTTACTCATCTGCAGTCTTTTCTTAGCTTATCATAAAGTACAAACTGTATGCGCACTTTTTTAGATTCTTTCCTGAAATGTTGACTCTGAGCTCATTCTTAGTGAGAATCATGTTTTACTTGTCTTTTTATCCTCAGCATATCTAGTAGTTGGTTCATAATAATGTTCTCCAGATATGAAGGGATAAATAGATGAGTGGATTTTATTCAGCCCAAAGTGCCTGTGAAAAATCAACATATAAGGGGGAATATTTTTATTTTGGCTTGTAGAATTGAAGGGTTTCAGTCATGGTCACATGGTCTTCTTTCTCTGGGCCTGTGTAGAGGCAGCACTGTGTGGTGGACAACATGGAAAGCAGCATAAGGAATCATCTCATGGCAGAAAGGGAGTTTATTGATTGATTCTAGGGTCCCAGTATCACCTTCAGGATAACACCCCTTATGAACCAACACCCTTCCATGTGACCACATCTGCCAAAGGTTCCACCACCCCTCAATAGTTCCGTCTGCTATGGACTATATCTTTGATACAGGTACCTTTAGATGACATTTAAGACACAAATCATGAGACAAGGGAGATGCTTCAGTGGTAAAGAGCAGTTACTTCTCTTACAGAGGACCTTGGTTCAGTTTCCACCACCCACACAGTGCCTCAAAACTACCTATGACATTAGCGTCAGGGGTATCTGCAGCCCTTTTCTGACCTCAGTGGGCTCTGTCATTCATGTGGTGTACATATTTACAAGTGGGAAAAACATTTATGCACATGAAACAAATCTAAAAATAATGCTTAAAAGAGATCCAAATAATAATGGAATAGATAAAGCTAATACTGTAAGAAATTCTATTTAGGACATTATGAAGACATTAAATTTCAAATATATATATATATATATATATATATATATATATATATAAATTTTACATTCCTCTCCAAAATGTTACCTACCCAAACATATTAACTCCCTCAAGGGAAAATAACCTATAAAAATGCAGGGTAACCTAAATAGCTTTCTAACTTCCTCCTGTAATTTTATACATGTTGATTACAAATCATCTTGAGCTAGTCTTATATCCAGTAGTTACATGACTAGCCTGTGACACTAATGTCTTCTAGAGATATAAAAATATCCTTTCTTTTTATTATTACCACGCTGTAATATTTCCTACCTAAGAGAAGTGACTGAAAGTCATGGCAGTACCAATGTACTAATAACTCTCAGTGATTAGCATTTTGATAAGATATTTGATTGGTTAGGGTATCCAGAGAGCATGGTCCCAGACCCAGCTCTGTAAATGGCAAAGTGACCCCCCACAGCTGACTTTGCTTTTTTATGGTACCATTTACTTAGCTGTACAATATATAAGTAGAGCCAGTAAATGCAAACCATTGTTTTCAACTTTAGATTTGCATAACAGCTACAAGGACAGGAACCTATGAACATTCCACAGACATTTTGAATACTCATCTAATTACATTTTGAATATATACTTTCACATAAATTTTACATCCCTCTCCATATTACCTGCTCAAACATGATGGATTCTACCAAAACTACAGATGGCATGTCTTTCACACACAAAGTAGAAAGGGTCTTGGTGGATGAGTGCAGAGAAGTCTGAACACGGTGCAATTCTCGATGCAAGCCCTTGTACTTGTAAAGGAATCCCCGTAGGGACTCAAATTCTATCAAAA